>NC_044575.1:2202500-2377500 GCF_901933205.1 Camarhynchus parvulus | reverse complement strand
TACTCTTCCAAGTCCATCAGAGACTTTACTTTCCATTCGACTGTTAGACTTCAAAACAAGTTTATTGGAGGCAATAGAAGAGCTGCGTATAAGAAGGGTAAATTTGTTTATATTGGGTTTGGTCTCTCTTTGCCTTATTTCTGTTTCTCTGTAGGTAATCATAGAAAGTGCTGCATAAGTCTGGCTAGACCTCATGCTGTATTTTAAGTGATTCACCAGCCAGGATTTTGTTTAAAAAGACAATGGGTTTAGGTATTGGGTGTATTACAGATTTTCCTGTAGGCAGCACAGAGGCAACAGGGTTGTATGGGAATGAATTTGGGTTTTCTGTAACAGCATAAGAAGTTGCTAGAGTTGATGATCAGGCTATTGAGAAAAGCAACATTCAATTATTGTCTTTCATTATAATTCTTCTCTTTAAGAGCAGTCTTTGATACAAAATGAAAAGAAGGAACCCAAGGAATCCAATTTTCCAAGTCCCCAAGTCTTTCTCGTTTCATAATTGATTTGCCATTTGCCAGAAAATTGGTGATTTTGGCTCTTTGCTTGTGTTTTTCAGAATTACCTCTGTGGGCAAAGAGCTATATTAAAAACACTTTATTTCACCGCTTTTACATTGCTAAGTCTACAGAGCTAGACCCCCACAACAAATAGTGTATTGAGTATTAGGGGTGTGGGTGTTTTGTTTTTTGAAATTATCTTGTAGTAGTATCAAGGTAAAATTGCTTCTGTGCTGGTTTTTCTTGTACTTAATTTGTTGCTTGTATTTTTCTGAGGTTACTTTTTCAGTTGTGTGTATGTAAACATTTCTGTCTATTTCTCCCCTTAGGGTTTCTGAACTGTTATGTGTATTGAAAGACCTAAAGTGTATTTTTTTTTCTTCATCTGATGCATTTGACCTGTTCAAAAGATGTGTATTATTAGTTTTAAAATATTAGTATTGGTGACATGCTTGATTTATGCTTATTTTGATCTAAGTGAAATGCTATAATCCTCTCTTTAAAAGCCATAAACAAAAGAATGACTGCCATTAAAAAGAAAAAAAAAAGAAAGAGAGAAGGGCTGCATGAAGGTACTTTCTTGGTGTAGTACTGTTAAAGCCCCCGTGGTGTGATCCCAGACCTGTGTTACAATGGTAGTGTTTAGTCTAGTCAAACTATTTTAGTATTAAAAGTAAAGACTGAATAATTTAATATTAGATACATTACTATATATAATAACTACTACTATTACTATTATTATTATTATTGTTATATAATGATACAAGTATCCTTTTGTTTATAAAGCTGCTTAGCTGAATTTACATGGTTAACTCAATGTTGCACTTTTAATGCACTTGGTCATTAAAGTGTTCAGGCAGTGACATGGGATTTCATATTTTGGCATTTTCCTTTGGGTTTTTATGCCTGTTTTGTGTCTTCTATACTACAAGAGTTTGTGGCTGTGATTTTGTAAAAGTTGTCTCAGAAGGGCAAGTAATTTTTTTGCCTTGAAATTTTTAGTTTCAAAATGGATGTAAATGCCAAGAGCCAGTTTCACAGTTAAGACATGGTCCTAAGTTTCTAAAATAGCTGTGCTTTCCATTACCCTAAAAACATACATACATATGTATATATTTACCTGTTTAGTTAGAAATTTAGGTAAAAAAGTAAGCATTTTACTGACAGCCAGATTGAAATCTTGGAGTGTCCTTGAATGCATTTTTGATTGGTTTTGTTAGTTCAGGGCTGCTTGCTTAGTATGTTTGAAGCTTGGAATATAAAACATTGGTATTCTGAAGAAGCAAGAGTTATTGAATAATGTGGCTTATGCCTAGTTGCATTCATTTTTATCTTTTAAAGTAGAATTTTGTATGGATGTTTTTGCTTTAAAATACCCCTAAAAAACCCTGTCCCCATTTTAGCTATGAATTTCTTGCAAGCTCAAGCATGAGCTTATTTTGTAAATTTTTAATCAGCCCTGAGAGAAAGGTAGTGCGTAAGCCAAAATACAGGGATAACTCCAAGAATTACAGTGCTTGTCTTGCACTAACATGCTAATTTTTCCATGCCCACAAATAAAACACAAAATCTGTGTCATCTGCTCCATGAGAAAGTGGAGTAAAAGTCAAAATTCTGCAGGTTTCTTACTATTTCTTCCATTTCCTTCCCAGGTTGCTTGTGAGGTTCAGTAGACTGATAACCTGAGGGAGGCACTAGAGCCAGTGCCCTGGATTTTACTTTCAGCTTTGTCTTTGACCTCTGGCTTGGCCTCAGATGAGCTTATTTTACCTCTATTTGCTTCTGTTTTTCTTCCCATTCTTGGTCTTGCTTGTCACTTCAACAGGAGACCCTTTGGGACAGGATCTATTGTGTATTTTGTGTTTAATAAAGTGCCTGGAATGGTTGGTTAAGCTGCAGTACAAATCCAGATTAATAAATTTGTGGATGAAATTATCTGTGTGAAACTACTAAAAAGCAAACTCTTAAATATGAAAATATTTTGAGAGATTTGTTGCAATCCTTACTCAATGTCATGATATTGTAGGTAAACTCTCAAAAATTGTGTAGGAGTTGCTCTGAGTAAAGGACTGTTCATCTGTTTCATCTTCCAGAGGAAATCCCAATCCTTGATAGCTGTGCAAGTTTGTTCTAAAGATTAATTGCTTAAATGATTATACTTGATGTAGCTTCACTTTGTTCCTTTGGCTATTCACAGAGTCTTTGTTCTCCACAGGAATTGACATAATATGAATATGTAAGTAATTAAAAGCCACAAAAAATTGTATTTCTCTTTCCCCTGCCCCACAGGAATTACTTCACACTCCAATAGTTGGAGTGTCTTCTGTTTTTTCCAGTTTAGCTTTCCCACTCATCCAGCACGGACCACTGATCCTTTGGTGCTGGATATCCCCTTCATTTACTTCTATGTCTGTCAGTCTTGCTCTGTAGTCACCTACAGAGTGCTTTTCTTCCTAACAGCCTTTGAACTGGATTTCATACCTAAGTGTAAATTAGGGAAATTTTTTTAGTAAAATGACAGACACAAGGACAGTTGAGTATTGGGAAAAAAGGTATGTGGATTTAAGAGAATAAACAGCACTGAATTTCACATCTCATGATTGTGGCATCCTTGATGTTGTTGAGTCAGCAAGCAGTGTGTTACATCACAATTTCTCTGTTTGTGAATAATGTGGCTTTGGATTAGGAACTGATTGCTTGCAGTTGGAGACTGCTCTAAGTATCAATGCAGACCTTTCCAGGAATATATTGTGATAGAAAAGATTAAATATAGAGTAATTGTAACCTACGCAGTGGAGTCAAGGACAGACCAATGAAATTTACAAAGGGAAAATAGTGGTTGGTGCAAATGTTTGTGTCTCTGCATGTGAAAATGGAAAGTTTTTGAGAATAGATCCCAAATACAGGTTACTATTATTTTTTGTTAACTGTCATAACTATGAAAATCCAACAATGTTTTATCAGAAGCTAAAGGTAGAATAATGCTTCTATAAATATCTTCTCCCCTTTTAACATTTGTCCTGGAAACAAAGCTTAAGAACAATATCCATGAGATCTACTAAAAATTGTACTGGTCTGCTTCGTTCATGAAGGAATTTCTAACTATAGTATGAAAGAATCAGAAATTGTAGTTTCTGTGAGTACTGTTTGACCTGCATGAAAATTGGATGTGCAATTTTGTAGGAGGGAGAGTGTAAGTTTAAAAAAGATAATAAAAGTACCTAGCAGCAGTTTTGGCTGCTTGGACGTGAGCCAGCTGTACTCTGTTCCTAAATCTGTTCAGGGTCAAGAATCGAGGGGGCTTGACCAATCCACAGCCCATCTTGTAAAACTACAGCCTGAAGCAAACACTTTAAAGAAGGCTTGACACTTTCTAAAGGTTATAACGAGTAAATAAACCATCAAATTACTCCTCTTTTATTGTTATGGTAGTCTTTTTTTATAAAAACACTTAAATCCATGTAGTCCTAAGGCATCTAATAAAAAATGAACACTTTTAAGGTTTGGTGGGTTTTTGATCCCTCATCAGAGTTATATACAATATTGTTCTCCTAAGTATAACAAAAACATTTTTGTCTTATTAAACAGCTCATGGAACTTCTAAAAAAAATAAAAAAGTGCTTCACACAAGTTTTAGAAGCTTTCAATTCAAAATGGTAAACTATAAATGTCCTTTGGAAGATGTAAAAATGATGGATAAGGTTTATAACTGTTGGTGATTTCGTGTGAGAACATTTTTATCATGTAATTGTCATTCTCAGTTTAAGTATTTATGATGTTTATTTTCTCAGCCATAGTTACATACATGCACATTTTTGATAGCTTCCAGATACACCTTTATAATTTGGGAGTAAGTTGCAGGAGTGTTGTTCACTTAGAACTTTGCTTCTTATCCTCTTAAGTATTCACAGAAAAGGGCTCACTTAAATTTCATTTTAAGGCCATTTCCTTACCATTTTGAGAAAGACTTTTGCTAATAATATATCATTTTCATAGCATTTGTTGCTTAATAACAGAAAGGATTGAAGATCACACCTTTTTAAAAGCCTCAAGCCAATCTCATTTGGTTTTATCAGTCAAGGGAAATTAGGGGATGTATTTTCCTTCAGTACTTATAGAATAGTACCAGAAAAAAAATCATTGCAACTGTGCAGCATTATTTGTTAAAGCAGAACTGGGAATCACTGTTAATCTTTTAAGTTCTCTCTTTTTTTTTTTTTTTTTTACCATAAGTCATATGAAAATCATCTTTAGGTCTCTTCTCCATCTGTATTCTACCAGTATATATCAGAGAAGCAAAAGCTAAAGGACTTTTCTCTGGTTCTCTGTGAGCCAAGTTTTAGTTTTAAATGCCTTTTCAGTATTTGATATGTAAAATTCACATGACAGCTGAGGCGTATATTTAGAATCTCTGCAAGAATCTTGAAATGCTTGGCAGTAGCCTCCTGTGGAAAGAAGTGTGTTTCTCTACACGTGTGTGCCTGTAATTCTCTGCTAATCAAGAAAGTTTTGACCCTAAAACCCTATAAAAGATGTCAATGTCAAAAAACTATTTTGGATCACTTGGGACATAGTTGCTTTTTTGTTTCTCTTGATAAGTAGTGGGACTAGGAATCAAATATCATACTAAGTGAAAAAGGGTTACAAAATCTTCTAAACTGTTTTGCATCAATTGTTCAAGTGTTATAAATATCCTTGAATCAGAAACTTGTAGCCCTTACTCATATTTGGCTTCAGAAATAATTGCAGTATATTTTATAACCAAAAAATTTTGTGTAATCTTCTTCACTTGGGAAGGAGAAAGAACCTCTATTTGTTCTTTCAGTGTGTCAGGAAAGGTGTTGCTTCATCCAGAGGTGGGATCTTTTTAGTCTCATGGCAAATAATAGTAATTCATGGTATTGCAATTCAGTGGAATTGCACTTAAACCCCAGTATTAAGAGAATTAACCTTTTGATGTCTTTTATTTTTTATTAGAAAGAGATCCATGGCCTTTTTTTCCCAAGCTGTGACTGTTTCCTAAAGGTTCTAACCAATTTTTGAGGTGTGAGTCTCTTCAAGAGTACTTCAATTTTTCCAACAATGAAGATGGCGAGATTTAAACTATAGTGAGGTTGAACTTAAAAACAGCATAAAATTTATATGTAGTATATCAAAATGCACAGTTCAAGTTTTGGGAGTATTCTTTTACCCTCATACAGTGAGCTTGGCCCTTGCTGGCCCTCAGTAAATGTTATTAGTGCAAGGATTCATCAAAGAGAAGTCAGGCTTACCTTAAAGTGGTGGCTTTCCCAAGCTGGCCATCAGTGTGCAGAGCGAAGGCAGGAGAGCAGCCTTGTGAAGCTCAGTGGCACATTAGTGCAGCTCTCCAGGCCCTTGCAGGATATTCATTATTTTGACTATGTGCAAAAACAGGACAGTGCTAAGCTGCTTATGACATGCATCAAAAACCTGAATATTGTTCTTGCAGGAAGTCGTGACTGTTCAGAGGGAAACCTTTTGTTCTTCCTTTTTTTTTGAGTAACGGATTTGTGAAGGAAGGCCAGTGCTCATAAAAATTGGACTCCAAAGGGAAGCTGATTCCTGTTGGGAAAAATTAACTTTAATACCAGAGTGTTTCAGGAAAATTTGCATAAATATCTAGCAATTGTAATTATCAGAAGGTAACTCTCATTTGTTATCAAAAGTAATAGCTTGATTCTTGACAAAGTGCTTCTGCAAGAACAAGGATCTGTAACACCTCCCTGTGGATCATGGGGGAAACTTTGGACTTTAGTAATGGTTGCCTCAGATTTTCTGGTAGCTAATTTTATCAGAAATATGTGTTGATTATTGTTTCAGTTTCTTTTGGTGGGTCAGAAGGCTTCTTGGCACAGAAGAAAATGATAAATATTTCTCTTTTTCCATAATAACAGAAGCAACCACTGACAAAATCTTTTCAGTAATCCTAGGAGATGTCACAAAGAATAAAGATTCAGATGCTTTGAGCTGAACATTTAAGATGCCCCAAAGATTCTGAGTAATTAATTATGGTTATCTGTATCATTGACTACAGTGGATTCTTGAAGCACTTTTGTATCTCACTGAACTTCTCTTCATTTCAGTGTTTTGACTTTTTTGTTTAATATCTGTTTTTAACTAGGAAACAGAAAATAATTATGAAGACCAAATAAACAAAATTGTTGTAGAGAAACAGGAGCTTGAATGGCAGAAGGTAACTTTCCTGTGTGCTTGTAGTGTTTTACCTGCTAAGATTTAATTTTAATGTGTTAATATAAATTGTGATTTGTTACAATTCTTCTTTTTAGAGCTATTTTCATTTCAGTAGTAGAATGTTCTAGCCAGTAGCTTATTACTTAGTCATGAACATCTGTAGCTTTTATTTTGATTTGGATTGTGCCCAGCTTAGCAATGTTTTTAACAAGAAAATATAATAATATTTGGCATGACTTGGCAATCTTCAGTCAAAAGAGAAGGAAATACTGAAGCAGGAAGACATTTAGCTGAATCTGAGGCATGTTGACACGTCAGTGTGGGGGAAGCTGTGTAGCAGCTTCTCTGTATTATGCTTGGCTTTGGCAAGTGCAAATATCAGTGCAGCAAACAACTCCACGTGCAATCTTTTGGAACTGTAGATTTTTCCAAAAAGTTATTTTGAACATGAACTTGTATGTTATCCATACTCAGAGGTAGTGTGTCAGCTTTTAAACGTTGAGAATGAAGTATTCAGCAACGTAAGTGTAACATTCTTCTCAGAGTTAGGGCTCCTGAGGTTATGCTTTGCTAGGAAATGCATTCCCTTCTTTAATACAATCAAACCCATGACCCCTGTCACTAGGGCACAAGATAAAAGGCTTCACTCCGTATATTTTACAACCCCAGCAAAAACAATAATTTCAGCTCTATCTTGATCTTGGGATATTTAACATCTTAGTTGTAAAGGAAGGCTATTTCATCTTGGAGTTCATCCTAACCATCTTAAATTAATAATCCTAACTCTGTGCTTTTCTTTCTTGAAAGATATATATGTGCACACAGAAACAGGAAACATTTTATATTTGTAAAAGCAAGAGTGCTTTCAGTTTGTAACCTTTCTTTGCTTTTCTTAACCTAGCTTTGCAGTGCTTAATATTCTGGGTTCAAAAGGGAGGATTTCCACCCATTTGAAGACCTTAGCAGTAATTTAATTTACCACTCCTACAAGGATGGGACTTACAGGTAGTGAGGTGAAATCTGTTCCTGTACTTTGCACTTAACATTGGCACATGGCAAAGCTGATCAGTGAGTGGTAGATTTTCGGAACTTCATGTGAGCAAATTTTCTGGAACCTCAAAGGAACAAGCTAATACGAATTTCCAATCCTGGAGACTCCAGTAAGACAAAAATTCTAAGTATGACATTTAAATTGAATTTGTGACCTGATTGTTTCTGAATGCAGAATCATACTGACCACAGCAGTAGTTCAATAAGTAGACATCTTCCTCTGGTTTATCAAAGGTTCATCTTGTAGAGTGTAGTATTAGCCTATGAGATTATAATATGAAATAATAATACCAAAAAAGTACATCTTCACTCATTTTCTTGTTTTTATGGATGAGAGTAGTGCCAGGCTGGAGGGTGATAGAAGTCTCATACAATAGCCTTACACTTAGTTATTCTGGCTTCCTTCAGCTCTTTCAGGTAGCTTGTTAAATGGCTAAAATCTAACTATAAACAGAATAACTAATTTTCAATGGGATTCTATTTTTAATGGGTATTAAAATTCTGTTGTAAATACCTGGACCAGTATCAAGGTTCTGGCTTGAGCTGGCAGTGGATGTGGATTGTTTCTGCAGGCTGATGGGATGGGTGGGACTTGCTCACAGAAGTCCTAGTAAAAGGTCTAAAAGGTATTCCAGAGGGGAGAATGTTACCTGTTAAGAGTGAAAGAGAAGCTGCTACCAAAAAGACAATTACCAGTTAAAAAAATGCATTTTTTTTTTAGTCTTCAGGGTTTTTTACTCAGTTGTGTCATTCTAGAAATATTTAACAATAAATATTACATATTTATTGTTAAATAAATATCACAGTAAGTCAGCCTTTTCTTGAAATACTTGATATATAATTTGCTCTAAGATAATACTTTACTCACACTGTTGTTATTTCACATGAGCAGGAAGCTCTGCAGCATCAGACAGACACGCTGCAACAACAAAACAAAGAAGCTATGGCAGCTTTTAAAAAACAGGTAATAAAGCCTTTGACTTTGACTATGGGATTTTAAAATACAGTGGCATCATAGCAAGTTATCAGTTGGTATGAAAATATTTTTCTATTGCATATAAAATGTTAGAATATACAGCTCAGGACAGAGCTCATTTCCTTTCTTCTGGCCACACCATTATACTTGTATTTTTGTAGTTCTTTCCAGATGCCCTGCCTCCTGGCATTTTTCATTTTTATATTTCAAAAACCTCCTAGAGAAGATAATGCTTCTTCTAATACTTTCCTTATTCTGTTTTGCTTTGTTTGGTTTTTCCCCTCCAATTTAGCATGACCTCTGCAAGGGTAGATTCATAAACCATGGTAAAAGATCTGCCACACAAATTATCCTGCCCAACATTTAAAAATGTGTTTCACTCTTGTGTTTTATTCTCCATATTACAGTGAGCAAACACAAGAGCTGAGAGACCTTGCAGAGAATGTTCATAGGAGCTGAAACTGTTGCCCATGGTGATGAAGAATTTGTCATTAATGCTGCATCACAATCATGTCACACAAAAAAGAAACTGACAAGCAATTAGGTTTCTCCCTTGAAAAAATAATTTGAGATTCACAGACTTCTCCTTGTAGAACTGTAGAGTTCTACAGTTCCTACAGGTAGAAAACCCCAGGAATTGTACTGTGCAGGTTAATATAACTATATTGTCTTGTTGAATTGCATGAATAAAATTATTGCCATGTGCTGTTCTGATTTTTTTGTTTTGTTTTTTTATGTGACTGACAAGTTACAGGCAAGGATGTTTGCCATGGAAGAAGAAAAGGTACTCTACAATTATTGTTGTTTGTCATCCAAAGAAGAGCATAAGCAAATGATAATGATATAAAACATACCAAACATATCCTAAGTATAAACTAAGTATATTGCAATTACATTATGCTTTTTGCTATGGCCTTTGCAAAAGAAATGTCTTTGTAACTGTTGTATTTCTGTTTTTTTGTTTATAGACTTGTGAAGTGTCACTGCTTATGCTAAAAATCGGTTGAGGAAGGAGTGTTCTTTGATAGTTCCATATTGCATTTATACAAAATTTATTTTATTCTAGAGGGTTGGGATAAATTGGGATAATTGGCCTTTACAAGTAGTACTGAAAAATAACATTTCTAGCTGCCTTAGTGAAATCAGATTTTAATAGGGATTTTATTGATATAGCTGAACTAAAGGTACTAAATGTTTCCGAAGGTACTTGACCTAAACTGAAATAAGATAAATTTTAGCCTGAATTTATGTGGATTTTGTTAGCTACATAAGTTTTTATACCAGACTGAATGCCCAATTCCTCCTCTGAATGAAGGATTTACATTTGGTGTACAATGAACGTGTTTTAAACAATGAAGTCAGTGGATGTCTGCCTCTATTGTTTCATTTAAATTTCTCAGTGGTTTAGAGCAGATGAATATGCTGGATGTGGCATAAGAACTGACATAGAAATTTGCAAACTGGTTAAATGGCTTTAAAGTATATAAAAATAAACTTTATTGTTTGCTGCATTGCTGTTTATTGCTATTTTGAGTAATTGAGTAATTTTCTTGATTGGGAGTTTGGAATTTTTTCTCGTTAAGACAATTCATTTGTCCACACATACCTACTTATTACTCTCTGATTTTTATTTTCAATGATAGATTCAGAATTAAATTTTATGCTGATTAATTTTTACTTCTATTTCCATTGAATCGTATAGTACTTTCAGTACTTTATACCAAAGTAACTGAAAGAGTCAACTAAGCTCAGGACAGAGTTGAAAAAACAGTTTTTGCACCAATTTAGATGCTATGTGCTATGAGTGATCAGGGTGGTTTTGGAGGATTGCACAGTCAGCACTATATTGGGAATCACTGGAACATGCAGGGGTGGTTGAATGGATGTATTTTTGTTTTCTGGCATATTCTCTGGTGTTTAGATTCTGGTTTGCATTGGATTGACTGCAGCCAGTGATTTTTACCAGATTTAATTCTAGTGAAGTCCCTTGGCTTTCTCATGTGCAGATTCTATATGTTTGTCTACGTATGCATTCACACACACACACACGCATATATATATATATATATATATATATATATATATATATATATATATCTATACATACACAAATATATACACACACACATTAAATGTGCTTACATGTATTTAGTGACTCTAGCAATAGCAGCTTCACTCTTTGTGGACTGGGAAAAATGAGCAGCTTGTTTCTATGAAGATCCTGCAGATAAAAAATGGATTTACCTGATACATTTTGTTTTAAAATTTACCGTCTTTGTTCTAAATAATGTATTAGTTCTGCCTTTGTCAGGCTTGTCTCTCCCAGAACAGCCAATTTTAAGACTTGATGAATAGAGTCAGAAGTGGTGAAAATACTCTATTGTGTTTTCACTTTTCTTTTTATAGCAATATTTATCTGCATTTTAAAATTATTTAGCTGAATTATTCACCAATGGATTGTTCTGTCGTAGTGGAGTTACACTTTATTTTTGTAACAGTCTTTTTGATAAATTCTTATTGTAAATGCATTTATTCTGCCCAAATCCTGAAGTACAGCTTTTGTTGAAAGGGAAAATACCAACTTGCTGTAGAAACAAAAGAAAAAGAAATTGATGGACTGAAAGAAACATTAAAAGCCTTACAGGTAAAGTATTGCTTTTGTAAAATAACATTTCTTTGAATGAAGGAATTTTGGTTTTAGTTTTTTACTAGTAAGAAAATTGTTGGTTTTAAGAGGATCTTTAAGGCCTTATTGCTTAATCTTCCTAGGACACCTCACTTTGTAACACTGAGTTTCTGTTCCAGTCTTCAGTGTCAATACTACTTTAAGTTAACCTTCCAGCTAATGTTCTTTTCCTCCAGAAGATGACTCAAAAGTCCAAACAGTGTGTGAAATGTGCTTTCTTTTCACTTCCACAGTCTTCCTCTTCCTTCACATTCTTGTTTTCTTGCTTCACACCTGTCTGGAATCCCTGGTTTTGGACTCCTAAACAGAACTAAGTATTCACCCTGGGCCTCCACCTTGCAGTGCTCCTTGTGTTTTTCAGTGGTTTCCTGTGTTTCACTGGGAGGTTTCTGTACTTACACTTGATCCATGGCTTAAGGTCAAGGGAAATATATTGAAAATGGATCAGTAGCATTGTAATGCATTGCCAGATTTCAGGTGTTACCAGGAACTAATTATTTTTCTATCCATAACTGAGTGGAATAATAATTCTGTTGAAAACAAAATGGCTATAATGGGTTATTACTATGATTTTGAAACTTGTGTTGGTTCCTATTAGCATTCTCTTATAATGGAATGCATTTACTTGGTAGCAGACTGGGGGTTTTTTTGTCACTTACTTAACACTGAATGTATTTTAGGAGCAAAAGAAATTGATTCTCATGGCTGGCCTTCTGAGCAATAGCTGTAAGGATTTTGTTGCCTTTCTCAAACCTTGGCATAGCCCAGATGATGTAGAATATCCATCCCTCCGTGGTCTGCTGAACATAATATGGGGACAGCAAGAGTAATGAAAGATCCCACTGGCCTTTCTTTTGTAAGACAAACCACAAATTAAAAAAATAAATAATCTTAAATGTTGAATGTTCACAGATCAAGCATTTGTGTCAAAGTACAGTTCAGATCTAGGAAATTCTGCTGTGGCTTGAGGAAGCAGGAGGTCACAATGGACATGTGCTCCCAGGGGGATTGTTTGGAAATGAGCCTATACAAGAGGGAAGAATTTTTAATTCAGTTCTGTATTCTTCTCTGTCAGAACAGTACCTTAAAATGATTTTTCTCTAGGTTTTTTCCTAGAAATAATATCTTCTGTATAAGATTTGTGCACTCTGGGTTCTTTGACAATACCTTGGGGGTTTTTTTGTATGCAAATCAAAGTACTCTGTCAGTGGGGTATTAAGCAGTGTTAATATCTTCTAATGACAGCCTTGTATTATTAAAGTATGTGAGATTGTTACATTATATCTTTATATGCTACCATTTAGAATACCTACTAAGATATTTTTGTTGTTTTTTCCAACAGGGAACACACTTCTGTTCCTGTAGGAGTTGAGGGAATACTTTCATTTCTATCTTTATCTTCTTCTCTATTTATTTCTAAGGGTCTAGTTTATACACTGTAGACCCTTTGCACGTTGTTTTTATGATGCCTGTCAGAAAACACAAGTATTTATGCACTTTTTCAAAACTCCTCTAGTAACAAATCAGTGTAAAGTGGTTTTACATAATTTAAATATTGAAGTAACATTATGAACTAACGTGAGTCTAATAATACATGAAATTGTGCAATCAGTAGTTCAAAACCACCATTACTGTATTGGATGGATTAATAACAAATGCAATTAAATAATTGGTTTAACAATACTTAATTATGCAGGTTGTTGTCAGAAAAAAATATAAGTACCATTTAATGAATAATTCTCTGTTGTTTTACAGATTTCAAAATACACTTTACAAAAGAAACTGAATGAAATGGTAAGAAAATAATGAAAGTGCAAAAAGAAGGAAGAGCTTTAATGAAAAGAGTATGCTTAGGGTATAATCCACTACTAACTGGCTTTAATACTTAAATTATATATGATAATTATTACAAGTAACACAAAGGGGTATCAGCTTCAAATCTGAAAATCTTACAAATGCAATGGTTTTAGATTTTTATAGTGTGATAGCTACTGTTCAGCATGTGGTGTTTTTTTCTCACTGAATTAAAGTAGAATTGGTTCATTTGTTCTCTTTATAGATTAAAGATTTTTTTAATAGACTGTCATTTAAATAATGTAATTTTATTACTCTGACAGGATCTGGCATAATACATCAAAAAGTAGCAGAGAATTCCTAGAAGTTCTTGGTTTTGTTTTTAAGAAAAACTGGTGGTTTTCTTCTCACTCTTTTTTTACTTCTCAGAATTAGTTCTTAGCATCAGTTTCCATGAACAGTTTAGATTTCATCCAGTGCACCTCACTCCCTTTGACACAGGGAATAAATTTACCCAGAGTGACAGCATAGTGGCTCTGAACCCTGTTGTCTGCTTTAGGAAGTGAACAAGTGAGCCACAGAAACATTGCTAGGCTTGATTGAATAAATGCTGTGAAAATTCTGCTGCTGCTCAACTGGAAAGAATAAAGATAATATTGTCAGACCATTACAAACTGTGATTTTAATTAAGAAGCTCAAAAAACTAGAGTCCAGTTTAGCTTTAAGTACCATGACATTTGTACTGAAAGTCATCTTCAACGCTACAGTGGTTTTACACAAAATATGGTGAAATTGAATAATGTGCCCTCTGACCTGGGAGATAAGGCTACAAGTTAAAGATCAAAGGCAATGTAAAATGTGTTTTGTCTTACTTCACTTTTAACTTGTATTTATTCCTAAAATGCAGCTGATCTAAAAATGTGTTGAAAATATACAGAATAACTGGACTTGCATTTAGGTCATTTTACATATTATCTTTCTTTCATAACTTCCAAGCTCAGTCTTCCATTTCAATGAGAATATTTAAAGGGCAACACCTTTTCTTTAAGCTGGAAATGCGTCTATGCTGCTTAAAGAAATAGATTTTTTTATATTCATAAACTTTTCATTAATTGATCATTTGAATATTTTGAAAGCATTTGCTTTGATACAGAGTATGGTAATCTAAAATGCTATTGAGTGGGGCAAGATGCTGGAAATCCTCTTTTGCTTGTAGCGCTAAACAGAACATGTACAGTTGGGACTTATTTAGGGAAAATGCTCTGATATGAAATGATGAAAACAAAATACCCCACAAGGTAAACAAAAGTGAATTTTTTCCTGTCATCTTTTGTAGTAGTGGGCTAATGCAGTTTTAGGCCAGGTCAAATTCTACCAACTTTACTCCCTGAGTGGTTGCACTGAAATAAGTGGCACATTCAAGGGATCAAAGGAGTAGCTGCCCATGTAGACTCTTGGTCATCACCAATGGCAAAGTGTTTAAAAATCAAATGGATGAAATTCCGAACCAATCCTTTATCTGAGACCCATTTCTATTTCAATTTTGTTAAAGACAGCTTAGCTTGTTCTCTGGTGTGTGTTTTGAGAGTAAGCAGATGTGCTGCTCAGTTTATATCTGGCACCTTAGAAACCCTGCCAGTCAGTGGAGGAGCTTCTGTGTGTGCTGGGGACTGGGTGTGCCTTACTGATGTGGCTTTTTATTCTGGTTTTGTTCCTTTAGTTCTGTTCTTTTAGAATGGTATATGCCATGTTAATACTTGACATAAACACCATGTTTTAACGTGCTGTCCAGTTAAGTTTATGCAAAAATTGTAATGCTGATAGAATTCTTACCATATATGCTATAATTTTGAAATAGTGGAAGGTTTTGTTTCGTACTGAAAGACAATATAGAGACAAATATAGAATATACAAATAAAGAAATTTTTTGTGTTTTATTACTTATTTGTCTTTATTATTGTCTTTCTCCCCCCCCACAATTCAAGTGTTGATTATTGCATGCAGTGCAGTTGTTTTGCACCTCACTGCATATGGACAGTAGCACTCATGCAGTCAGGAGGGATTACTACAAAGCCAATTCAGTTGATAGAATACACTTGAGTGTGAGCTCTGTATTGTATTTGTTTTCCTGCTGCTGAAATTAGGAAGTAACTGGAGGAAAATGGTCAGGTGTTGGTTTCCTGATAGACCATACACTGGAGAATGCCAGGACTCTGCATGTGGCATCTGTTCTTGTCTTCCCTTACTGTTTTTATTGGAAACTGAATGTATGTGAAACCATTGAGTGAAGCTGCAGTCAGATGGTCTAGGCTCATTAAACCCTACCACAGAAAAGAAGGGATTTAGAGTCAAATAACCCACATCATTCCCAGCACACAGGGAACTGTGTTCCCACCTGAACCGTGCCCAGGAACTGCTGGCACAGTCAGCTGAGTCCTACTTGGCACAGGCCAAAATGTGTCAGGGATATTTTAACAACAGTAAACAACAGCGTTTCCTGAGAACTTCCCTGCTACCATTTAGTTTTCTAATACAGGTGTAGTTGTCAGATGAATGGAAAAGGAATTACTGTATTAAAAAAAAAAAAAAGTTGGTTTGTTCGTAATAATCTAAGATAGGATGTTTTTGTTCGCTTTCTGCATCTTTTAGGAGTTTGCCTGTAATCATACTGTGTTGTTTAAAAACACAATGAGGAGGCAGTGATATCGTATAAATTTAACCCAATTATTATTAAGTATCTACTTATTTTTCAGTAGAAAAATGGTGAGAACTGGAGGAACTGTTGTGAAAAAAATTCCCATTTTGAAGCTCTACAGTTGGTAGCCCTTTGCATAGTTTTCATGTGATCTTGCCTTTGGTCTCCATGCCATTACATCTCCTTTGTTTCTCTGACACTTTCACCTCCCAGTTGCCACCTTCTGCTTCACTGAGTACCTCTGACTTGTGACTCCATTTCCAGAATATCTTTGAGATATGAGCCATGCCCTCTTTGTGTTTCTCCAGTCAGCCACTTGACCCTGAGCTATTTCTTGGGTCTAGTTCCACCAAGAAATCATTGTGCCTCAACAAGCCATATGGCCACCATCAAATCCACTCCCCATCCCAGCTTATCTTTATTACTGGTGGAGGGCAGGGCAATAATTCCTGTTCTTGCAGTATCAGACATAAGGAAGAAGAACCAAGATTCTGTGGGTCTCACTCCAGCTCCAGGGTCATCCACTCCCTATCCTGCAGTGTCTCCTGGTGTTTCTTGATTGGCTTCTATGGGAGAATGTTTTACAGCCTTTGCACTGGGAGGAGACAAATCACATACTCAGGCTTTTATTTCTCTGTGCATTCAGCCTGGAGAGCAGCCTGCCATCAAAAATCATATTTAGGCAAGTGTTAAGCTCTTAATAAAACTCCTGCAGATAGAGCAGACCAGTTCCTTTTTCCCCTGGAAAGAGCCCTGTGAAGTAGCAAAGCATACTTCAACTTACTGAGAGAGCAGGAGGGACTAACACTGTCTTGCTGACTAAAGAAAGGAATTGAGATAACACTAAGGAAAAAATCCATATTAAAAACTACAAAACCCCTCAAATCTTGCCACAAGCTGTTCAAATCTCAAATTAGGGCTGTCTCCCTGTTCATCGATCTCTTAGAACAAATATACCTGAGGGAACTACCAGGAAAAACAAAGAAAATCTTTCCTTTTAATGTTTTTGTTAGAAAATTCCCCTCCTAGCATTAATTAAGCACAGATCTTCAACAGTTAATTTATGCTTAGGAAAAACAGAAAGTATAAGAACATTTTCAACTTACGTTCCTTGCAGTGATTTCTGTAAGTGGTGGTGTTTCTTTACCAGTGCTTCTATTATGACTTTCCATTTGCTGTAGTGTGTTTAATTTCATACCTTATAAAACATGAGAAATTTGTATTGTATATCCTGTTTTGCTAGTCTTATGGTGGTCATTTCATTTGATTGCTATCAGCTTTTATTATCCTCTGATGCCTGGACATGTATTGCATTTGTTACTGTGTGGAAATGGAGCCTTGCCAAAGCCAAACAGACTGGGCCAGATGCATCCTGGTGTAACTTGAATTTACACACAGGAATGAATTTGGCCCAGTTCATTTTAATTGCTGTGTTGCTCTGTAGATTAGAAATAGATTAGATATCTAAACAAATGTTTATCCTTTCTGAGCAATTAACTTACCTCATTCTCTTCAGAAAAATGAATTTTAAAATTCACCAAATAGTACCGACAAAACTGTTAACAAAAATACACTATTAAGAACACAAAAATCTTACTGTTATAAGGATAACAAAAAAATTGTCTCTGAACAGTTTCCACAAAATGAGAGAGATTGGTAAAATTAAATATATTGTACTTAATTACCACATGGGTTTCTTTGTGGTATTACTTAGGCCAACATGTGAATAGAAGTAAAATAAAGTGTTAGATGCTTACAAAAGTTGTTAGAAACTTCCCTTACAGCTATACAAAGTGATTTCATCATCTTTTAAGATATTAGAACAGTTAATTGACACTGAGGAAATAAGAATAACTCATTGAAAGGTCATTTATATTTTTCTGAGAAGCATGGGCTGTTAATCTGCATTAGTCTCAGTAGTGCAAATCAAAGTCACCTCTACTCCAGAAGTAGTTGATGCACTTCTGATTTTTAGCAAGTGTGTTGAAATTCTTTTATTTCGGTGTGTCAAATACACAAACTCTCTCCTAATTGCCCTTGGCTGTGCCATTTTTCAGAAGCCCAGGACTGGAATGGATGATGAAGCTGTCAGGAGTCTCTTGAGGTGGCTCAGAGCAGGGTCAGTGGAGCCAGTGTCACAGAGCCATGGCTGTTGATTTTTAGTGTCTCCTTGGATAGATTCTGAAGCCTGCCTGTGCAATCTGTTCCAATGTTTGCCCACCCTTACAATGTCTTTCCCCTCGAGTTTAAGTGAAATTTCTTGTCTTTGACTTTGTGTCAGTGAGCACCACTGAAAGGAGTCTGGCTGTGGTTTCTTTATTCCTTCACACACACACCTCCCCTGGTACATACACATTTATCAGCTCCTCTCCAGGCTGAGCTGTCACAGGTCCCTCAGCCTCTCCTCAAATGTCAGATGCTCAAATCCTTTGATTATCATGATGATTCTGTCGCTCTTCCTGCTATTTGGAGATGGGAAAGGTCATTAGATACGAAACAGACAACTGAAAAGATTCTGGGAATGATTTTGCATTTACGCTGTTATATTCAAAAGCAACTGGAGAGCTACTTACTGTCATTTAATGGGTGCTTCATTTATGTTCCTAACAGGATCAAAAATTGCAGATGCACTTAACAGCAAAAGAGGAGCATCATAAGAAACTGAATGAAGCTGAGAGGTGTTATGCTACTATTGCATCTCGTTTTGGGATTGTGAAAGGTGTTCATGGCAAGCTAGAGCACAGTGGTATGTATGTCTTAAATACCTTCCAGCATTTGCTTTTGCTGTGATTTGACAGCACTCAGTTGGAGACACTTGAAAACTCAGAAAAATAGCAGCTACTCTATGCCAAGCATCAAATATCTTGGGAGGTTCCTCGGTGCTCTCTGCTGACCCACTGCTATGGTGGTGTGGGTGACCACAGGAAATTGTATTGAGGAATTATCAAACAAAAAAATAACCCCCCCAAAACACCAAAAAAACTTTTCAATTACTGAATCTCACTAAATTCTTCAGGTTTCTGCCTGAAACCAATTTTTTTTTTTTAAATATAGTCTCAAGAAGCTGGTAATATATTCTGTGTGTATCTGTGGTATTTGAGTACCTCAAGTTACTTGTTGTGTTCAGTTTTTAAAATCTCAAATCCAGAACATTAGTGGCTAACCAATGTCTGCTCATTGTACTTCAAAGCAAGAGAGTGAGCACATGACTTGTGCTGAAAGAGAGTTTTACTAATTTTGGCTTACTTGTTGTTCTGGGGGTTTTTCCAAAGTTGTATCAGAAGATAGCTGTTACATTCGTCAGTATTTTAATCTTTTAAGCACATATTCTCATTCAAAGCTGCAAAATTGCTTATGGTGCTGTAAGGCTCTTGTCCATCATTCCCCATGGACTGTCTCTAGCAGAAGAGGAGAGGACATTCTGGGTGTCTGCAGTTCTTGTGTTCAAGTGTGGTGCCAGAAAACCATTGAGGGAAATAAAGAAAAAAAAAGATTAGGGGTGAAAAAAGAGAAATCAGAAACCAGAAAAGGATGAAGGGGAACCTGAGAGGATGAAAATACAAAGATTGAATAGAGCTGTCTGAAAAAGTACAGGAACCAGTAAATATTTTCAGCTTTTCATTGTGGAATTTCAAGCAATTTCCCAGTGATATCTTCATCGGTATAAAGTTTGAGAGAAAATTCCTTCCTCTTTCAGTAGGTATAGAAGTCATTCATAGAATGTTTTGCTCTGCTAGCCTCTGCTTTTTTTCTGTCTTCCATGGACTATGTGCACATAACTCTGTACATCTGTTAACTCAGTTATTAATTTGTTCTGTGCCCCATTATGTTCTGTGTTAGTCTGAAAGTAACTAAACTCGTCAGAAAGTCACAAGAAAAGCTTTAAAAAAACACCAAGATTAAAAGTCCTACTAAAATGACATCATAGGACGCTAAAAATTAAATTACAGTAAAAAGGGCAAGCCAACATACAGAAAAGTCTTAACTCATTGTTTGAGGTACAGACAACTGGTACTACCTGGTATAATCCTCCAATATAATATCAAAGTACACCGAAAAAGTCGTTGAGTCATATTTGCAGTTTTAGGCTTATTTCTTAAAATGAATTATATGCACATATATTGAAGTTAGAAATCAAATACTTGTTCAAATGTGAAATTATTTGTTAACATGCTTTAATTTTTTTTTAAAGTGCAGGAAGCCATACAGCACAATAAGAAACTAGCATCAGTGAATAAAAGACAGGAGACTGAAATAAGTAATCTGAAGGAAGTAAGTGCAGTGCACATTTCTGAATGGAGAATGATCCCTGTGGGTCCCTTCCAGCTCAGAATATTCCTTGATTCTTTGGGCCTTCCAAAAGCTGCTGATGTATTAATATAAGTAGTGGACGAGCAGCAGAACTGTTTTTCATTCTGTGACTAATGGCTAAATTTGCTTCCACAGACACCTCAGTTAAAACTGGAGCAGCTCTGAGAATTTTCTGTAACCTGTGAAGTTTTAATTACCTCTACAGCATCCTCCTTGTTTCCTGCTAATTATTAATAACCTGCCTTCTTCCTGTGCTGTGCTGCCATCCCTTCTCCATCTGTGAGGAAGGCAGCAGTGGTGTTTTCAGTTCAGTCAGAGGTACAACATGAAGAGCAGTTGCCATGGAGGCGAGCTGGTGGCTTGAACACAGGATAAAATGTGTTACTGAATTCCTCAAGTGGGAGAGCTTTGTGACAAGGCAGCTGAGACATCAGATTATGGTTTACAAGGAAGCTGTCACTAAGCTCTTTTCTCCTGCCTCTATTCAGAAACTCCTCTTTGCCAAGTGCATTTTTGAGTTGCTCTCTTGAGCACAGGTAATAGTGGGAAGAATAACATTCTTTTCACTTTGAGCTGTTTCTTAAGAGCTGACAAGAGAAAAACAAACGGGCGTTCAAAAGTCAGAATTGTTGGGTAAACTCAGCATCTTTCCACACCACATCTCTTCTTTATATCTCCTTATCTTTTTATTTTCCTCCTTTTATTTTTTTTTCTCCTTTTGATTCTGTAGTGATTTTATGAAGGGATCAAAAGCATGAGTATCTCAACCTCTTGGCCTAATGTTAATCCCCAGTTTCCAAATGATTGCTTTGAATTACCATGGAATCTTTGCCAAGTTTGTCAATGTTTTTGAAAACAAAAAAGGGCAGGGGGAGAAGATAATTTGTACATGAGGAAAAGGGACTATAACCATTTTATATTTGGGTTATATTGATTGAAAAATGGATGTTTACCTGTTTACTTTTCTTTGCCTGGAAAATGGGATTTGAAGGTACAAAAGTACTTGAAAATTCTCCCTGAATCTACTGTTGTTTCTTTTCTTCTTAAGAGCATGTAGCCGCTAATTGTTAAGGTTCTTTGGAGTATGATTCCACTAAAAACCAGACTTTATCTTGAAATATAGACATTTTGAGATTTTAAAAATATTATTTCATTCTTACATTCTTTAGTCCTTTACTTAATTTTCATATTTATTACACGGAGATATTGCCACAGTAAAAATTCATCAGGAATTCAGTTTGGATTTTTTAGTTCCATACTGAAATGTAATATGCCAAACCTCAGTGTCAAAAAGATCAAGCTCTGAAGTGATCAAAGATTTCAGAACTTTTACCATCAGAAAAGCGGCTGAAATCCGCAGTGACAATGAAGCAGAACACTGGGAAAATTCTCAAATCAATTTCTATATCACAATTAGGTCTTACCGTATTTAAAAATGTTTATTTAGCTACATAATTCAAATGATAGGTTATATATAAAAATTGTATCTGTTTATCTGGAATATTTGATGGATGGAAGAGAAACAGAAAAATATTGGAAGGTGTCAGTGAGGATAACTTTCCTCTGTAGGAAAGCCATGCTTGTTAGGAGCTGATACCATCATAACTCTGAAGGTCTGAGAGCAGCTTTGTCTGTGCATTGTGTACACTCCAACTGTGCAATTCCTTTAAAAAGGAAATAATTTGCATGTGGCAAAAACATTTCATCTAAAATGCAGCATATCTTTAGTGTAGTATATTGTAAATAAAAAAGTGAGGAGTTTTAGAAATATTACAGCATCACAGTAAATTGGATTTGGCTCTTTGGTGAGAGAGCAAGAATAATTAATTACTTAGCATTCTCTGAGGGTAGGTAATTTGAGAGGTAAGAAAACAGAAATGTTTAAGAAAACTTTACTTTATGAAATTTGTGAGTAACATAGGTGTGAGAGAGAAATTGAGATTTATGTACTCCAGCAGTCAAACATATTATTTGATCCACTCTTTTTTTCAGTTCTGCTCTTGATTCTTAAGGTCATGAAGGGTTATGAATTTTAAATAAAATACTGTTAGATAAGCAGAAAAAGGGGGCCAACTGAAACTTAATCCAGTTTCCTCAGTTTAGCAGGAAATGCCTTTATTGTATTCATTTCTGAATTTCTTACCAGTTTTAAGTATTTGACCATTCTTTTCTGAACAATCTGAACTGGGGTATTTAGAAGAGTTTTGAAAAGGGATTACCAGGCTGTTTTCACTTGCTACATAGCTGAAAGAAGTCATGATATCAACAGCACAATTTAGAACAACTTCTGAAGCTGGTTTTATCTGCCTTGGAGACTTGATTGACCTCTAACAGCTCTGACAACTTCTGGGTTCAGATGTCTTTCCTCTGTAGCCTCAGTGCTGGAATGGGAATGACTATCCATGGTACTAAAATCTTAATTTGGTTGTCAGCTCTTATCACAGCCATTACTTTCACTCAGACCTGGATGATCTCACACATTTGTTCTTAAGGGGAATGTGAAGTTAGTGAATGCTATTTAACATTTATGGGTAAAAATAAGCTAATCTCCAATTGGAATGAAATCGCAGATGTGTTATGAAGGTGTTAAATATGTACAACAGAAAAATTGAGTGAAATTGAGGTCTGTTCTGCACAGGTTTCCTCTTCTGGGATTTCAGGAAAGAAATATTATTTAGAAAGGTTGTAATTTTCTCTTGGCATTGCCTGCTTCAAGTCCAGTTCCTAAATTGTAACGTAATGGACTGTGGCAAAGTTTCCTTTCAGTAACATTTGTTTTGGATCTAAATATTTTGATATTCAGTGTGGTAGGATTCTTTTCAACCACTGTGAAAATGCTTGCATTGATGTCTGGCCAAGAAGAAGGTTTCTATCATTCTGCTGCTTAAAAAACAAGTCTGCTGCTCAAGACCCAAAAGAGTACAAGAGGGTTGCAGCAATCTTGGAAGAGACCCAACAGATATAGGTGTAATTTTGAATACAGGTTAAGTTTTGATAGGGTATCAGTCCTGGGAAGTGGTTACATCTGCCTGTGCTGGCTGCTTTTCCAGTCCCACACCATTTCTTTATGCCGGAACATGTATTTATAAGGCCTCAAGGGAGAGTGGAATTAATATTTTGTATTGAAAAAAACCTAGATTTTATTAAAAAAAAACCAAACCTAACTGAAAACCACAAACCCCAAAACCCCAAAAAAACCACCCCAACCAAAAAAGTGGAAGTTTTACCTTAGACCAACTTGGAGAAGTAAAGCAGGTTTAAGGAGCAGGACTGGGATTTTGGGACACCCTTGACTTCCACTGGCATGAAGTGTTTTTTCAGCCATATCCCTAAGCATTGGCTGCTAGCAACAGCTCAAGGGAATGGGTTTAAAGCCTTATCATTCTCTCTCAGCACACCCCAGACCTGATAAAATTATTTTTCACATTCAACATACTTTCTAGATTTTTGGATACTAATTGTGATTTTAATAATGAGAGAAAGCTACTAGAGAAAAAAGAAGCAAAAACTTTGGGGTTACATTGTACTTAATTTCAGGGTACAAGAAAACATATGTGTACGTAGAAAATTATTTTAAAAATTCTTTTTGCAGCTACAAACCTTGTGATTTCACTAGCCATGAAAAACTTTGCCATTAGTTTTAGTTATTTCATTTGTGGAGATTTTTTGGGGAGTTTGTGTTGTGTTCTGGTTGGTTGTTAGTTTTGGTTTTTTCCTGCCTACAGCTTTGTATTAGCAGATTTGGATTTGCTTCCAAATGGGTTGTACTTGCCATTACAAAGAAGAAACTGCAATCATCTTTTCTGCCTCAAGGGCATGACTCGTGCTTTCCCCATGACAAAATAAGTTTTTTCTGCACACTATAAAGCCTGACTTTTGGAAAACAGCTGGCATCAGATCCATGGCAGGCTTTTTTGCACCTGCTGGTGTGGCATCCAGGCTGTGAGCTGGGCTCTCTGTCCTGTTCACCTCCTTCTCTGTGCAGGCTGCCACCGTGCACCTTTGCACTTGCACAGAGTTAGAGCTGCTGGCCCCTTCTGCCACTTCACAGCAGGAACCTTGCACGGTTCATTCTAGGAAGAGCAGTACAGCTGAGATATGTCTGCATTGCCAAAGATGGGGAAAACCTAAGTAGCTTTCAGAATAGAATAATTGTAAAGCATTGCTGGCTTTCAGTTCTCTAATTGATTCTGCAGTTACACTTAGGACTTGCTAGATCATTTTAAATTTATGGCTAAAATACATGAGAAATAAAGCCTCTAGTAAAAAAATGATTTATTTAAAAGTGCTACCTCTACTTGTGTTTTCCATAAAACTTTGTGAATTTCAGCTGCAATGTAATCTTTTTTTCTTCTTTTGTACTTTTCTATGATTTTGTCCAGAACAGTTAAACCACCAGCCTGTGATAATTCTGTGTGTGATAACCCAAATTCCAGTTTTGTGAAGAAAAGTTAAACAGACCAAACTTAGTTGTTAGATAAAACTATGACCATTCTGAATGCTTGGTTCACTACTATGGCATCATGGAGAATTCTTGATGCTATCTGTGAGCAGCATTCATAACCTCTGCTATTTGTCTGAGTAAACGTCAGAGTGCTCAAGGAGAGAGCGATATTAACCAGACTACCTTGCACCAGGATGGGAGGGGAGGGGGAGAGCAGGGCACAATATTTATGGCTCCAGGAACTATAAGTTGTAATTTAATGAGATCAAAGCGTTTGCTGTTTATTTGCTGCACTAGGAGCTCTGAATAAACTGGTTACAAAACAGATACCAAAAAAAAAAAAAAAAAGGCAACAAAAAAAAAAAGCCACAGGATATTTAAAAGAGGATAAAGACTATAAAATCAAAGGCATCATGTTGTAGAAGCTTCTAATATAAAATTAATTTAGCATTCTCTTGAGATTAGGTAATTAATGTTTCAGGAAGAGCAAAGATCCTCCAAATTTATAGCCAGTTCCTGTTTTTACCAGATAATCACTGTTCTCCCTTTTTTTCCTCATTCCCAAGAACGTACACTGTAGTTACAAAAGGAATTCCTATTGTATGTATGGGTCAAGAACCCATAAAACCCACTGGTTTTACCAATACCAACTCAGTTTCCACTTCTAATATACCTCTGGGAAGAGGAAATAATAAAATTATTAAGTAAATACTTCAAAGAGATTAAAATTGGCACAATAACATTTTACCTGTGAAAATAAACTTTTAGTCACGTGTGACAAGTTTAAAGTTTAGTAAGTCAGTCTTACACATTTCAGTACCTGTAATTGATTCTGCTTTTTCCATACATTGTTTCAAAGTGGGGCATGACCAGGATAGTTTAAAAGATTTGTCTCTGTTTTGAATTGCAATGCCTATACTGGATGAACTATTTATATGTGTTTCCTGTGTTAAGGAACTGAAGAAAGTAACTACAGACTTGATAAGGTCCAAGGTCACCTCTCAGTACAGGGTGGGAGAAGAAAACATCAATCTTGCAGTGAAGGAAAAACAGTTTCAAGAACTGCAACAGAAAATCAGAATGGTATTTTGGATTTTAAACAAATTAAAGTTTTGGTGAATATTTTCTGTTCTTCATTCAGCAAACCTCCTGGCAGTGATCTCTGAGGGATACAGATTAGTGATTCCTTTCTACTATATTGCATATACATTACAGTTAAACTATTTCCACTATAGCCTTTTCTAGGCAAATAAATGTGCTATGAATATCAATATATTTTTGTAGTAAAAAAATGGGTAAGGAGACATTAAAAAATAATTCAGTTTCTTTAAATAACCTCATGATGATTCACTGTAGCACATTAAAGCAATATTGTTAAAGAAAATTGTAAGTAATTTTAAATACCTTTTACTGTTCTTCATGCCCTTTTCTTTTTTGAAGGAGACAGCAGTCAGTGAAAAAGTTCAAGAAGAAAACACTCACATCAAAGAAGAAAAGCTGGTGAGTTGATAATACAGCTTCACTATTTAAAAATCACTTAAGAATGTAGATGCTATATTTCACACTTAGGTTTCTTATTATACTAAGCTAAAAAAACTAGTTAATTTCACTTCTTTACCCTTCAGAAATATTTAATACTGGCCTAAGTGGTATCTTACTGCTCAGTTTTTAGAAGAAGTATTACCAGAACAAAGTCCATTGTTTGACACTTTATTCCGAGTCTTACATTTTGTCTTTGAGTTCAGATGGGAGAAATTTGGTATTCCCATGAAGCACTTGCCTACATGTGGGTTCAGTATTAATAAGCAGTATTAATAAGCAGTAAATAACATGCTGTTCTGCTTTCTGGTCACCAACAGTTTATTCTAACATTGCTGGTGTTGAAACCAGGTAAAATGGGAATAATGTGTCAATGGTACACGAAGGAAATGATGTTCCATTTAGACTATTAAGCCACACCTTTACACCCCTGAACAGAGTTAGGAGTGTCTTCTCTTGCTGACTCAGGGATATTCCAGACAAAATCCTTTAAAAAAAAGGCTATGGAGTAAATTATCAAATGTAGCAACAAAAAAACCCCAAAACTGTTCCCTGTAATAACAACGTAAGGCACTGCTTTACAGAACATTAAGCATGAAAAAGGTGGTTGGTTTTTTCCTTTTCTTGAACAGTTGCAGAACTTTCACTCAGGAACAGGTCAGAGAAGTGTGTCATTCTTGGTGCCAGGGAGGGACAAAAGCAGTATCTTGCTGGCATGCCCATAGAGCACTCATCCAGCAGCACTCCTCTTCCAATTTATAAAAGCCTGCTTGCATTTTGAGCTTGCTTTTAAAAAATACTTGCCAATAAACACATGGAAAAAAAATGAGAGACTTACTCAGGCCTCATTACTCTCCCAGCCCTGAATGCACTAAAAGGATTTCTGTGGAGATGAATGGAGCATAATTTGTGGAGCATATTTGCTGTGTTATCTAAGAGAAGGATTCTGGTCTGCATCTCTCTCCTGTTCTGTGTGAATTGCTAAGTTTTGCTTGGTAGGTTAATTTGAACTTATGGAGGGCTTTGGTGTAGTCTGGAGAGGTCTCTCATGAAGAGATGAGCTTCATGTTTCCTCTAAATGCTTGGGTTTGGAGACATGGATTTCTGTGTTGTGGAGCACTCATAATTCACCTTGATTAGCTGAAATGCTGGCTTCAGTGGTTCTTGGACTTAGGCTAGAAATACCATCTACATTACAGCTGATTTGTACTAAAGTCTATGAGAGAAGCAGGCTGGTCTATTGGAGACAAAGCTGTTCTAGATTTAAAGGATGTGGCCAGCTCTACTACTGACCTGTTGGATGACACTGACCAAACCATTCCACAGCTCTGCAGTTCAGTCTTCTGGATGTAAAATTGAACTAAAAATAAATTAAGCTTCAGTGAAAAAAATATTATTTATACATACTTGAAAAGGAATGAGAGTACACTAAAATATTGATTTTATTTTTATTAGATAGCTGTATCTTTGCATCCAGTAGAACCAAAACTAGAATAATTTGAAAGCACTTTACAAGTACATCAAAGTACTTTTTTTTTTAATAATATGTTCCTCTCTCAATGTATTTTGAAACAACTGAGCACATCTAAGATTCCTTTCAGCCTGAAACTCAGTTTTTTTTTTTTCTGTGCATATCTTCTTTTAGTAACTTTGTAAGTGGTCTTGAGGGGGTGATGATTGCCTTGTCTGGGTCATTCACTCTGTGTTTCAAACCTTGGAAATGTGTTTTGTAGTGTTCAATAAAAAATGGCTTAGTTTCCAGCAGACTGCAACACACTTCATGGCAGCACTCATGGCATCTTCATCAGCTCAAATCAGCTCACTTCGGGTGTCTCTTTTTTTACAACTTCACCCTCATGAAGTAACAATACAGTCTTGGGGAAGGTAACACCAAAATTCAGACCCTGACAGTAAAATAGAATATAGCTGCACCATATCAGGAAAAGCTAATGGGTGATGGTTCACATCTATTAGGATTTAATTCAGGAGATACAGAGTAATTTCATGCTAGAGTGATCCATTTATGGAATAATTTCTTTTGGATTTTCCATATTTTTCTAACCTGTGATATGGTAAGATAAATTTATTCTGTTTGTCCTGAATAGACATCTCAGTAGGCCTGGATTTGATATATTTTATCCAGATTTGCACTGAAGAATGTATAAAGATTGGGTGGATTTCATTTTAACTATAGGAAAATTTTCTGAAAAATAATGTTATAATGGTTTATAGTAATGTTGACTTCTTCAAGGTAAAAGGTCAGAAAAATGGGTGGTGTTCTGATTTCTCCCTGTAAGTTTTCTCCAATGTCGAGGTTGGAGTACCTTTTTTTACAAACATGAATTTGTAAACACTGATAGAATTTTAAAAAAATTAATACAAAAGATATAAATTATCTAATGTTTAAACTCCAGAAACAAAATCTTACTCATTATATTTATTCTGTTTGTATTAATAAGGAAATTCTCAGCTCTCTACAGCGTGTGCAGGAGCTGCTTCAGCGAATAACCCAAATGAATGTTAGAATGGAAAGTGAATTAAAAGCACTGAAAGAAGACTATCAGGTCAGATTTTTCTCAATTAGACAAGCTGCTACTATCTGTTATGTATTTTTTAAGTCCAGGGCTGTTAAAGACATCTGTGTGCCTTTCAGAACTTTTGACCTCCCTTCCATTGCTCCCTCAGCTCCTTAACTGTCAGCACGAGCCTTGAAGCACAGGCTGTGCTTTCCCTCTTCTCTCCCTAAAGTAAATCATGGTTGCCATTCTCAGCAGCCATTTTTAGAGGGCAAAACCAGAACAGGGTTGCTTTCAAATACCGAAATCAAATTATTTTATGACCTTTGTTTCTTGTAATTTTAATATAGGTACACATTTTTGGGCAACATTTCAAATTTCACATCTTCATTCATAGCTGGACCTTGTCCTCAGTTTTATTAAAGCAGAGGGCTAAGAAAGAGCATTATCTTTAGCCCTTTCTTGCTGTGTTTTCTGGCATCATATTTATGCTGCAGGTGGGGAGTAGTCACGCTGGAGAGTGTGGAGTTGCAGCACTCCTCAGTTCCTCTTTGTCTTGGTTTAGGGAAAATTTTGGGAGGAAACTTTTGAAGTGGTCTCTTTAGAAGCAACTTTAAGTGGCCTCTCTTCCCACCAGTTCAGGAGACGTAAATTTCCTGTGAGAAAAGTGGAAAAAAATTGTTTATTTAACAAGCAAATTACTCACAAACATGAAAAAATGAATAATATTAAACAATGAAACTTCTCATTGTTTTGAAGAGATGGCAAATGCAGAAAGTCTTTCTGTAGTTCAGAGTCCTTTTTGGGGGTGTGTCTTCAGTTCTTCTCAGTCTCTCCGGGGTCGGGTCTGGTGTCTGCAGTGTAGCTTGGGGTGCCCTGGACGATAGACCTGGTGTTCCTGGACTGAACAGTTCCAAAAAACTACTGGCCTCAGCTAACTAAAAAACCAACTAATTAAAAGCAAAGGAGAGGTCTGTTCTGCTGTCCATGCTGCAGGCAGCACAGTGGGTGTGGATTCTTTGCTTCCTTTTTCTGCCCAGGTCAGGATTAAATGTGTGAGAAGGTATTTCTTATTGGGACTCAGATGTTTATGGGTTCTTATTCTACAGTCTCACAAACTGTGACCTCTACAGCACTTCACTCTAACAAACTAAAAATGGAGCTGTATCTCTCTCTCTCTACAAGGCCTTTTAAGGATAAACTGTCCAATTAAGAAATGACACCTAAATTATTGTTACTTTTAACCCAATAACCAACCACCTGTGGTCTAAACAATATGGACTTTTTGTCCAATTACACAAACCCACCCACCCGTGGAGAAGAAGGACCAGCCTCCACCCTAAAACCTCCATCTTGCTTTATATATATTACTATATTCTAAAATCTTAAACTCTAAGTTTTCCACCATGTGATATTACACCCTTGTATTCAAACTCCACACCCACAATCCCAATTCTATCACTCAGTTTTGGAAGCTTCTCCACAGCCTCAGGTCAAATGCAGTGTTCTCTTGGGGGTCAGTGCCTGCCAGCACAGAAAGTCTGAAATTCTCAGTAACCGGGGTTGCAAGTGGGTGAGAAAGATGCAGGGGAGCAAGTGCAGTTTCTGCAGACAACCTGTGTGCTGCTTCTCTCCCCCTTCGCTCTCAGAACCAGTCTTGAAGGTGCAGAACTTCATATCCAGTGTAAGCAAAACAGATGACTGGGAATGCAAGCATCATAAAGTCACTTTAGGACACTCTTTCAGCATGTAAAAGCTCAGAACAGTTCAGATTCCACATTTCAATAGCAGTCAGTGCACTGAAGGTTAAGGTCATACCCATTCCCATCAGATGTGTCATTCAGGTACAACCACTGATAGGACTATTAAAAATTATTACCTACTGTTTGCCTGGACATAACCACAACTGTTCCACTCTTTGAAGCCAAGGTTTTGAACTAGGAGTTCAGCAATTTCAAATTGAACTTCCAGTGTGGATGTATACTTCTGTTTCTAAATAAATGCTTCTATGCTAATTTGAAATTATTCACTTCCCCTAAGACTCTTAACGGGTGTGAATAGCTTGCCTTCTGCCACAATATAAACATAGGATTTCTGTATTTTGATGAAACAAGTAAGGTTGAAGGTGAGCTATGTTCTCCATCAGAAAGTGGCTAAAACCTCCCTAGGAATCAAAGCAACATTTTTACAAAGATTAACTGAACAACCCTTTGGCTGTAGAATTGCCTAGAGTAGCATGATTTTTCTGTAGCTGCTGTTATTTGTATGTTGGGTCCAGTGAAGCTGGATTACTTGCTATTCATGTGATCCTGTTTTTCGTTAAAGAAAGAAGGTAATGTGCTTTTTAATTTTTAAGATAATTGGAATTGCTTTGTAGATTAAAACAGAGGCTGGAGATAATTAATATATATAACCCTACTGGTGATGACTTTAGTCCTTTGTGTCAGGACTGTTGAATAGCAAGTGTATTTTAAAGTGCTTTTTTTCTGATAGCATTTCTGAGCCATTGTTTCCCCTCTCAGATAAAGTTTATAGTATGCCTTAAAGCTCCAGCTAAAACAGTTAAATGGTATCTGTGAATCTTCTCTTTGAAGACTGCACATAAATGTCTACAAGTATGGCTTGTTTTCTTCTTGCTAAGGTATGGATGGAGGACAAGTCTCTCTTTTGCAGCCTGTGCAGGCCAAAAATTGATTTCTGGTTGCAATTATGCTAATTCTGATGACAGCCTGCTCTGATTTGGGTCTGTTTGTATTAGACATTGAGGAGGTATTACTGTTTTCAATTGTTCTAACTACAGCACAAACCACAGCTGGTCCTCAAAGCTTCAGTGCAGTCCTCAAAGGTAACTTCAGGCATGAGTACTTTGGATGAAATGGGTGTTACAAGGCATGCCTTGGTTATGCTTATATATATATGGATAAAAACCTGATAAATTGATGTAAATAAACTTTTTTTTCAGTTTGATACAATTACCATGATATTCCAAGAAATGAGACAATATTAGCTTCTTATTTTGCATTTTTGCAATCATTACCGTGATATTCCAAGGAATGATAAAATGTTAGCTTCTTATTTTGCATTTTTGCTTTTTTTTTTTAATAAGGAGCTGAATATATAACTTATAAAAAATATTCTTAAAGAGATGACAGAATACTTGAGAATGCAAGGAATTCAGGTATTCCCCTGTGTGTACAACTGGCTTTAACATGTGATCAGTTCCATACATCTGCTACTTCTGAGATTTTGCCCTAAGAGCTATGCTGTGAATAACTGTAATCATCCATCACCAAGGAGGCTGCATTTCAGGTGCAAGTAAAAGCATCCTTGGAGTTAAGAGCAGGTTCATCAGAGAGAGGAGGTCTTGGATTCCTGGTTTATACAACTGGATGAAAGATGCTACATCAGAGTGGAATTATTCAGACATTGTATTGCTGAATTGTCCCATTTTTGGAAATACATAATCTGTCAAAGAAGATCCATTATATTCTCATGCACAATTTTCCCATGTGTTCAAAAGTGCAGGGTAGTTTGAATTTTCCTAGTGTTAGTACCTGTAAAATACAATTTTATTAGTAGTATAGCTAAATTAACATAGACATTTTAAAATTGGTGCTAAGTGAATCAAAAAGTGGACTCATTTTTGGTTAAAAGATTTAGTAAAAAGGAATTGGTTTGGAGTATTGCCTCCATAACATTTTTCAAGTGGACTTTTAAAGAAGCTCAGCAGAATCATAAATATGTAGCTGGTCATACAGCTCATGCATTAAAGTTATGCTTACATTATCAAATATATTTGTGTCATCTATTTAGCAGGTAATGGAATGCAGGAACTCTTATCTTCCATATTGTTTGCTATAAAAATATGATAGGATAAAAATTCCAAGAGTACCTGATATGTGTGTGAAGTTGCTGCTGATTTACACAAGACTCCTTTAATTTAGCAAGGAAAGCTGAAAGAGTTAACCCAAAACTGTTGCAAGCACAGTTATGGTGGTATAAAACTTAATATTGCTGTTATTTCAATGCACTCCTATTTCAGTGACCTAATAAAAATAAATTAAAACATAATCAGATACATACTTCATATTGCAGTAGATATGTTTTAGAATGTAAAGATTGTATAGTTTATAAGAGAGGTTAATAAACAATTTAGGACAGAAAAACTGATTATAAAAATATTTTTTTCCTGTCAGTATGCAGTAGTTTTTTCTTTAAGTACAGTGACTCTGGATTATGCTACATTCCATATCTCTCATCTCTGGACTTTATATTACTTTTTCAGCACATTAAAACTTATGCAGTGAAACTGAATAATGGCAAGTGTTTTTATACCCTTTTATAGCCATTTCTTTTTTCATAACCTCCCCCTGTTTCCTGTTAGCTAAACTATAAGCACCTTTCTGTTAATTTATGAAAATTATTGTTGAGATAGCACATTATCACTGATCTGTATGGCACTTGCAGCATGTTAGAAGCAAAGGTCCAAGCAACATAAAACACATCAAAATTCATTAATGTGGTATTGATTATTTTTTGGATAATTAATTTTATTGCAGGCCCTTGAAAGAGATAATGAGCTGCAAAGGGAGAAGGCAAAGGAAAATGAAGAAAAGTTCCTTAATCTTCAGAATGAGCACGAGAAGGCACTAAGAACTTGGAAAAATGATGTAGGTTTATTAAATTAAATGCTTTAGTATTAAAAGTTTTTTGGAATAGTTGGCAAGCATTTCAGGTAATCCCTAAAAGCCAAGAAAATACTGCAGAAATAATGCAATAAAAACAACTGATTTCTTCTCCAGTAATACAGATACTTCTAGAAATGAATATTTTTTCAAGGTAGATTTAGGTTGACTTCTGTGCTCTAAAAGGTCAGTGCTCTTCCTGCAGCTCTGATTTGAAAGGAATTCTGCAGTGGGGACTGAGGGTGAAAGGGGATAAGAAAAGGTGTGTCTGCTATGTCCCCCTAGGGAATTCCCCTCTGTGGGCACCTAAACAATAGTTTGTCTTCTATATTTGACATTCTTTCTATTACCTCATTACTTTTAAAGAATACTTTGGCAATTATTTAATCCAAAACAATTAGCAAAACATTGTAGCTGTAAAAATTGTCTCAAATAATAAATGCATGTTTGGATGTAGGAAAGATTAATATCACTTCAATAAGACAAGCTCTGCTTAATGTGTGGAAACCAGACTCTTAGCAGCATTTGTTTAATAGTCTGTCTTTTTTATTTCTATGTGCTTGGCACTTGCTGCCAGAAAGGTTTTGCTTTTGGTAGATAGATTTCCAGGGAAGCTGGAGGGAAATAATGCAAAGCTGTCCTTGTAATCCTGTTGTCTAAGGCTCACTCCTTTGAGTGCAGCCGCTGTGGGGATGACTGCAACCATGAGACCACAAAATAGCTGAACTGTTCTGATGCTCAGTTCCCTGAGAAGATTTGATTTCCCTGATTCCTTGGAGAATTTTATACCATAATTTCCTCTATAGATGTGGGAATTTGCCCTGCTTATTTCTCAGGAATGTTTGCATCTGTTCTGTAGAAGATAATTGTTATTCCTTTTCATATTTCTGCTATGGCTAACTAGAAATTTTGTCTCCTAAAGTAAATAATCAAGGATAAAGTTAACACTGGTCCAGAAAATCCAGAAATCTTTGTAAATTAAATAAAAGTATTTCTGTGAAATTACCCTTCAATTCTTTTTACAAGTTGTAGTTTGGACCATCCAGTTAGTTCTAAATACAATAATTTAATTGTTACATACTTTCTGAAGGAGGATTGGATACTTGAGGCTATTTACAGAAGTAAAGGGCTAAGCAAATTATTTGCTGTTGTGGTTTCTTGACAGTGTAGGTAGAGAATGAATGTTGAATATTTCATTTATCTTTGAGCCAGAAAGGAAGAAAGCTACAAATACAAATCTCACTTTTTTGGAGTATTGTGACAAGTAGTAAATGGTGAAAAAAACTCCCAAACCAGTTAATAAAAGCTATAATCAGTAATGGAAATGTGGTTAAAATTTTGGTTGAATGAAAGATCTCAATTACTTTGTACAAAAAAATTCCTTAGCATACTTTCTTTTAAGGATGAAGTTTCATTTGCTAAGCTGTTCATGCCATTGAAAAATGCTGGTTTACCCATTTGAACATGCAGTAAAGTGTTTGTGTGCTCTGTGGTACTGCAATTATTACAGGAGGAAAACATGAGAAGAGAAATACACACTATTAAAAATGAGCTGAATTCCCTAAAAGGACTTCATAGACATCTTGAAGATTATCATCCTCCTCCAGGAAATCAGCATTCTGAGCAAGTGGAAAATCTGCAGGTAAGTGTCTTTACTAGCTGCAGTGTGTCTAGTAGAAATGCCAGAGAACTGAAGATATGACAGTTTTTCTAATCTCGTCTGTCATGTCCGCTGATTCTCCTTTGACATGGCTCAGCCTAAAAATTTATGTGACAATGGCTCTAAGTATCACTGAAACTTACTGTACCCAGAGAATGTTCTCCTTTCATCAAGAGAGGTGCTTATATCACAGAAACCTGAGATACTACTTCATTAATCACTTTTTACCTAACAGACAGCAGTTAAGCCACCTATCTTTACTAAACCCTATTTCACAGACATATTTTCCATGGGTATTTCTCAAATACGGGGGCAGATCCAATTGGCTTCTTATGTATGTTAAGTTCCCTGGAGATGTGGAAGTAGGTCCAACTCTACTCAGAAGAACTGATTTCAGCTTCTCTAAAATCTGAAACACAGGACAGATCAGAAGGTTGTTTTTATCTATCAGGTTATCTAAGTGCTTCAGTTTTAGTTTAGGAAACACCAACCTTTATGTCACACAGCATGTTTAGGAGCCATCAAAGGCACAGTAAGCTCATCAGCTGGTGAATGCAGGAGGTAAAAGACTTTTATGCAGTGCAGGCTGAACTAGAATTGAGCTTGGGTTGTTGGGTGAGCCCAGTGCATGTTCAGCTCTAGGTGCAGGGCACACATGGGAAGTCAGCAAGTGGTTAAGCACACAAAGATGGGCTTTTGGAACTAAAGGAAGAACACATAGCAGCTCTGTTATATCCCATGATCCTTGCAGCTGTACATAGAGATACCACAGATCCCTCTGTTATATCCCCTGCAGCTCTGTGTTATCCCAGGATCAAACTGGATTGCAAATTTATATTCCAGTATTCTGTGGGATTGAAAAAATTGGGCAGAGTCGGAAGCAATAAGAAACCTTCTCTGTGCATTGAGTGTGTTCTGTTGCTCTGTTGAGTATTTTCCATTAACTTTCACAAACAAGTAATGATCTATCTTCAAATGATCTATCTTCATTTTTCATACAATCTTGTTTGGAGCGTTCAGAAAATAGGAGGACACTAGGATTGTAAAGACAGATAACTATTTTAGAACTAGTCCATAATTGTCAGTAAAATGACAAGCAGTAAAAATATTTTAGGATTTGGAAGAATGTAAAATCAATTTCTTCTCAATGCACATACACAAGTATGTTTATAGTAAACATACACATGGCTGTGGTATGGGCTTAATAATGCAAGGGAGATGAGATTTGAAATGATCACTCCTTTGCCAAAGCTGAACTCTACAAGGAATTATGCAAGTTGTGTATCTTAAAAATCACTGTTTCCTTGAATGGAAATGGAATATTGATTTTGTTTAGGATGCAGAATCAAAGTGATTAGGCATTCATGATAAACAGTACTGGTGCTTACTAAGATAGCCCCATGGGTTTGAAAGCAGAAAAGCTTAAAGCATATGCTCATAAATGCAAAAGAAGTCAGATGTCTTCCAAATATACATCTTACACTGTCTTATGGCAAATTGCCACACCACTTTGTGTTGTACAATCATTAGATTTCCAAAGCTGGGCAGGTTGGACTGAGTGGAACAGTGCCAAGAAACTGAAGCTGCAGCAGATCATATTGGTTATCCTGATTTGTGGAATTTCACCTTGTATCACTAATGAGTCAGCCTCTAGTGACACATAAAAGGGGAAGGTGTTGACTTGGATTTAGATCTTGACTGTGGTTCCAAGTGTTCTAAGGAAATATGCTTATACTTATTTTTACACCTAGTGCAATCTGAAATCCCTGTGGTTATTTGTGGGGTATGAAATTCAAAATGTACTTAACCTTCTTCACACTGATCACCTCTGGAATAGTAATTAAACAAAAGACATTTTTAAAAGAAAGGTACAATGTCAGACCTCATTACAGACTTGTATTGCAGTTTAGTTTAACCTTGCCATGCTTCACATTTACTTTGATATAATTTGTAATTCAGCTGTGTACCATTAGAGAATAGGCTTACACCCACCAATGGCTTGCTTGTAATTCTTTTGTGGGTGTATGTACAGGGAGATTTGGCTTTCAGAAGGGTTTGAATTTCATACTATGAAATAGTCTTTTGAGGGAAAAGGGTATTTAAGGATATATGTGTTTCTTAGTTGGATTTTACTAAATCACAGGCAAAAAATTAAAATCCAAGTTTAAAAGTTTTGTTATTTAGGTATTTTAGTTTGTCCATCTTGGACCTATTTTTGAAGGGCTGAACAGCTATTTGAATTTATTTGAAAAGTAGGTTTCTTCAACCCATCTGAAAAGCTGGAAAGGAAACATGAAACCTTTCTGCCTTTCTATGAACACTTCATCCTGTTTGTTTCAGATGCAGTCCCCAGCTCAGCCCACACCAACAAATGTGGTAAGTTCCACTGCAGTGGCTGTCTTACTTCTGTAGAAAAGACTAATGTACACAGCTATAGAGTGGTGCTTGGTGTTTCTGTCTGAAGAAAGAGCTCCTGGAAACAAAAGATTGTAAGATAATTACAGATTTCAGGAAAGAAAAAGGAAATTTCTACTATTTGTATTCAAAAAGGTTGAAAGTGTGATGCCCAGGCTATATGGAGGAAAGAAGCCCTAGAAAAGAAAATGTGCAATACATACAATTTCCAAGTGTGACAGGGAACATAATGATAAAACATGAGGAAAAGAGAAGGAAATTTCAACTGAAACTTCAAACTGAGGGTGGAGGAAAATGATTTTTAGGACCCTCCTCTATTTACCATGACTCCTCCCTCCCCCAGACCAGGAAAGCTGGGAGCCTCAGGATGTTCCTGTGACCTGCAGGAAGCTGTTTCCAGCAGATTTGTGTTCTACATCCCTACTCTGCCAGCACTGCAACAGCCCCATTTTTTAGCAGTGCTGTCTCCCTGCCTCCTTCCACTCTGCAATATTCTCTGTCCTCCCCACACACCCAGTGCCCAAGCACAGCTCTTGTAACTCCCTCCCACATCCCAGCCTTCCTTCTGCAACACCTCCAGTCACCCAAGTGTCTTCAGCTCTTTCCCACATCTTTTATGGCCTAAGCTCCCTCCCACATCTGCCTCTTTTATATCCTATCTTTAGGGCAAGAGCCAGCATGTGCTCCTGTCTTCAGCTGCCAGACAGTTGATGATGATAAAGGATGCATCTCCTTTTGCTTTTGATTTTGGTGGGATTTTATTTTCTTCACTATTCAGGCCCTAGTTTGCACAGAACTTCATTGACTGCAGCTTTCAAAACTGAACACAAATACACAATGCAGTAGTAGACCAGTGATTTAGACTTTTAAGTAGACAAATCTTTCAGGTTTCTATTCTTGTTGAATTTGACTCAAATTGAATTTAAAAAGCTATTTGGGAGGGAATGAGGAACTAAATGTCAGGGATTGTAAATTCAGAAGCCTTGTGAAATGAAGTTAAAAGTCCTGGGCATTTTGCTAGAAAAAAATGTTGTTTATATGTGCATGTGCTGTTTTTGTGTGTGTGTTGTTTATGTGTTTGGGTGTAAACAGCAATCATGCAGGATTTTTGCACATGGAATCACTGAGCAGGTCACTGAGTGGGCCAGCAGAGAGAGGGAGCAATCCAACCACCACATGTACAGCACAAATTCCTTCCTCTGAGGAATTCTGTCAAATGGATAACTTTGTGCACTGTAATATAGCAGGACCTGAATTCTTTCCTACTCTTCTAGGGTATTAGTCTGCTTTTTTCTTTTCCTCTGTTTACACTTACTTTTTATGCTTCAGGTTTTTGTTTTCCATCAGAATTGTAAAATTAATTTTAAATCTCAGTCCTGAACTTTTTACCTAATCAGTGACTATAGTCAATTACTAAAGTACCTATGATATTTTGTTCCTTCCTATGCTAGAGTGGTCAAGAACACTCAAAAGACAGTGAAATACAGGCTTTTCAGAAAGAACATGAGATTATGCAGTCTGTAATAAGAAAATATGGTAATTGTGGAAATGAAGAAGAATCTGAAGTAAAAAACACAAGGGACCCATCTTCAAGCATTGAGGAATTAAAGATAGAACAAAGTAATAACCTTCCATGGATAATAAAGATAAGTAGTTTTGTTAAGAAAGGATAAATGTTTTCAGATATAGTATATGACAAGAGAGGGCTTAAATCCTGAATTAAGTGGTCATATCTAAAATCTACAGAATCTTAATATATTCTCTGCTCTCTCAATTCATAAATATTTTGCAAGTAGCCACAGTGCAATACTTACCTTCAGTAACTTTTTGACAGGCTTGTGTGTGTAATATGTCACTATTGATACCAATCCTGAGTCCACCTCTTTGGAAATTCTAAACTGTAAAAATAAAGCATTTCATAATATATCTGGGTTATCAGTCACTAACTAGAGAATACCCTCACTCTGCAGGGTCACAAGTTCTTGAGAACAGTTTTAAGGATGAAATTAATGTTGCTAGCCCTTGTGAAGGAAAGCAAAGGGAGGCTTCTCACAGGAACACCCTCTGCACAGATACTGATTTAATTACCCAAGGACACACCTGGGAAATGCACGTCCCTGGATGCAGAGAGGCAGAAGGAACAGCACACAGAGCCTTACCAGATGAAAACAATGCAGATTCAGATCAAAAGCCACAGGACAGCTCTGAGCCCTTGGCAGCACACCACACACAAACAAGGAAGGGCTTTTTGGGCAGTGGTGAGACTGTAGGTGCTGACAGGAAAAACAGAAGTCAGGAGACTGACACCAGCAAGGATGAACTATGCAATGCTGCAGGTGAATCAACTTGTGCCAAGGCAGATGCAAACTCAGGCACCAGACAGCACAACAAAAGTGTCCTTACACCTGAAGCTCCCAAACCTGAGTCTGAAGCTGTTCTTTGCACTGAGAAGAGTGCCCTGCATGACAGAAGTACAGACAACCACCAAGCTAAGGAGTTAAGTTTTGGCATCCTACCTTATACTAAAGAGAATTCTCAAACAGAATACCAAAAATGCAGCTTGCTGAATAGTGACAATTCTGTTGGCAGTGGCTTACATAAAACAGAAAAAAATTTCAATCTGAGTGGTTTACATAGAGATAAACTTCCTCTGGAACAGACACACGTAGATGCTGAAGGCAGAAATGATGACAATGCCAGAAACATGAACAGCACTGGTGTTCTGGCAACTGATGCTCAACATCCACCAACTGTTTGTTGTGATAACACAAGTGCTGATGATGCTGCTGCAAAAGAATGCAGAGATAGTAAGTCTCTCTTAGGTACTTTTAATTTATGCCCCCCAAAAACTGAGAGAGGAGTAAATGCAGATGACATGCACAGCAATCAACCTGAACAAAGCACTGCTAAGCAAACAGGGAATGCTACAAACACATGGACTTCCATTGCTGAAGCCAAATCTCCAGGAAAGGCTGATGGCCTCGAAATTGCTCACAAAAACCCCCCAGCAGATAGGGCATGTCCAGATAAACTAATTCCACATAAAAATGTTAACAATGCTACTCAGGTACACTCCATCAAAACTGGACATTCCCTGGAGATTAATGCTTCAACAAATAACACATTGTTAAAAGAGAAAAAAGACTCACTGAGTGGAACAGTTCCAGGAATGAAGCTTGCTGAGGGTCACCTGAAAGAACCATGCTCTTTACCCATGAGAACATCTGGAAATTCAGTAAACATAAGTGTAAGGTCATCCTTTGATCTTCCAACTTCAGATAAAAAAGCTGAGAAAACTCCACTATACTTGAATTTTTTAGCTCTCAGCTCTTGTTCAAGAATAAATCAAATGAGAGGTCAAGCTACATGGACTTCAGCTTCCAAGGAGCCTTCCCTTTTGAAAGAGAAACCACCTTGCTTAGTGGAAAACACAAATGTTGTTTCAAACACACAGAGTCAAGATCTCAGTGGAAATGGGGACAGCGGAGATACAGGGCAAGGTAAGAAAATATAAACATTAATGTTCTGAACCATGTAGTGCTTAGAAAAATTATTAGAAGGTGAAATGTCTATATCTAAGCTTAGTGTAGAAAAATGTAAGCCTGACAATTTAGTTATATCATGAAAAGTTGAGATTGCTCTGTTTATGTTATAAATGCAACTAAGCAGCTTTTGTTAGCTTATCAATCAATTAGTTGATTAAATATTTTTTTCTCATATTTCCCTTTGTAAAATAACAGCAGTGCAATGACAAACTGAATTTTGATAGGCATTTCTAACCCTAATGTAGAGCATAATCTATCAGGGCTCTGCATGGATCTGAAAAGTGCTGAGCAGCTTTTGCAAATTATTCAGTGTTCTCATTTTGCATCAAAATTAGGGTTGATTTTGAACCAGTAGATGCTTCTTTGAACGGATCTTACAGAAATTTACTTTTTATTTTATTGTACATCTCTAATTTAGATGGACCATTAAAACCATCTGAATGTGCTGAGTGTGTGAAAGGACTTTATATTCTGTCAGGCTCTGGAAAACATGGAGCTTGAGGTGCTCGAGGAGCATTTTCATCTCCTACTGCTGACACTTGGTTATTATTTGTTGAGCAATATTTTGCACATACAAATTAGTAAATATGAACTTTATTCCATGGGTTTCTAAATCATTACTGACATGTGGAAAAACTGTATTTAGATTTGTTTTGCAATAAAATGAGCTGGTAGATTACCCCAAAACTGGAGCCCTGGGTGTTTTCCAAAGAGCAGGATCCACAGGACAGGGTGTTTGTGTCTATAGAGTTTTTGTTGGTGCAGTTTTCACCTTTGGCCCTTGAACATACCAAGAGCAGAGTGGACTCTCATCCTTACTTTTGCAGCCAGTGGCAGACAGAAACTCAGTAGTCTGGTTTCTTTACGTTGCTCTGTTATGAATTTAGCTCTATAGGTAATTTTGTTTCTGTCCTTGGTCTCCTGCTCGTGGATATTTATGTTCTGATGCACATTTTTTGAAGTTCAGTTTCAGAAATGTCTTTGTGCCTAAAACAGCAGTAGTGGTAGCAAGGTACCAGAATCCTGATGTCAGATGGCACATTATTTCTTTGAATAATGTGAATTTTGGTGTCTGTTTCAATAAAACGAATGCCTAGTTACATGATGTTCTGCATGTATCTTTTCTGTAAGAAAAGACAGAGCTATCTAAATTTCTTCCCTGTGAGTTCCTCCTCCTCTTCTTGTCAGAAACTTTTCTGTATGCAAAGTGCTGGCACTCCAAGTGACTCTGAGAGATTCATCCAAAGGAATTGGTAGGGAGCTAACTCCAGTCCCTCATTTGAGTTGCCTCAGTTGAATTCCAGCAAACCTTCATGGTGAGGGTCTTGGTCTGTGTCCCAGATGTGCCTCATGCTGCCAAATTGAGACAGGTCCCTCCTTGAGGCTGCTGCCCTCTGGGAGTGCTGCAGAACCTCCCTGTGAGGGCTCCCACAAGTCACTGCAGCTCCCAGTGATGTTGTTGTGCTTGGGGTCTGTGCTGTTTTGTTTGCAGATCTCTTCCCAAATGGCAGACCTGCAGTGGAATCCATGTGGGCACAGGACCTACATTTTAAATCTTTTTATTTATACACTATATACTGTACTGTATACTCTGTATATACTATATACTGACTGGAGCACAACCCATTGAGGCATATGGGAGAGCTAGAGGTGAAGAGAATTGGTGAAAGAGTTTAGTAAATCTGTCTGAGGGAATTCCTTTTACTGCCTAACCACAGTGCAGTTTACTGTTTATATGCTGGCTCCCAGAGAGCAGACACTCCACATCAGTAAATGAAGGAATGAACTGGGAATGGCAAAGATCTTCCTGGCAGATGATTAAAAAAGAAAATAAACACATAACCATTTTCCTCTTCCTCCCAGGAGAAAATGTCAGTATTCTGAAATAATTGTTACATAACCATGAGGTAACATGGATTTTCACAGCAAAACAAGGTTTTACTGTCAACGCAGTGATCCACAGGCATCTGAGCAGTGACAAAACAGCTCCTGTTTGCATTGTGAGGAACTGTGAAAGAATCCTCGTGTTTTCACCTTGCAAGGAATTTAATATTGGTTGCAACAGAATCTGCTGGTGCTGCATGAAGCCCCTGGAGGCTTGTACTTGTCTGTAATGAATGTACTCACCTGCCTTTCCTACCTTTAGTAGATGGCTATTGCCTGACCACCTGAAACATCAGATAGAGCCATTAACACAAAGACTCCTTATTAAAAATGGGTTTTGATTGTCTGAAAAGCTTTGTATTCATGTCTTCTTTTACTACAAGTCACCCTGAAATATCATGTTATAATGGCATTAATTATGCATTTTATTATTATTATTATTATCAGACAAGTCAGTTTATAGTAATAGTGTTTGAAAAAAATATATTCAGTTAGAATATTTAGAATACATACACTTACTATAAATCACTTTTCTGTCATTAACTTAATATGTGAAAATGAGAGAAAACATTTTTTTATCAAAGTAGAAATATACCTCATCTTTAGAGAAAAAAATAGATGAAACATGTGAAAGAAAAAAAATGAAGGGCAAAAGCCTAGAACAAAAATCCAGGGATTTAAAACAAAAATATTTGATTTTTTAAGATCAGAGGTAAACCAGTTTAGTCATTCACAATTAGTGCCTGGAGACTAAATTGCAGTTGTTACCATTTCCTTTTTGTCAATCAGGTTCTAGCAGTTTGAACAGAGCTGCCAACACTCTGAATGCCTCTGGTATCCACCAGGGAGAGCCTAGTGAAGAATGGAATGCTACAGCAAAGGCTTTTTATGATTCTTCTTTTCCCACAGAACATGTAAGTCAATTAAAAATATTGCAGACCAGACCTCAGTGAGCTAATTCCACAGATATTTGTACAACTGTACCCATCTGGATACTTTAAGGCTGAGTCAATCTCCGAAATAATATCAAAAGGGCAACAAGACACCATTTTTCACAATTAAGGTTGATAGAAAGCAGCAGGAAAAAGTCACAGCATATGAATCAAACAGATGCTAACCAGTCTGTTTGGGAGGGGAGGAAGAGGCTAGTCTATTGTGTACCCTAATAAAAATCATCACTTACAGTAAAAGTAGAAGTTAAAGAAAAAAAAAAAAAGGAAAATAGTAGTATGTAGAAGTATAAAAACATTGTTTTCTCTATTACTTGATAAGACCATGTAATTTAAAAGAATCCATGGAAGAATAAAAATTCAGCACATCTGTGAATTAGAGCCTATCCATTTATCACACACTGTAGTTATGTGATGCCCTATTTAATGTTATTTTGTAGGGTAACATTACACAAGCATGTAAAAACCTGGTGTTTCCCAGTGCCTCATCACTGCATTTTCAGATCTGTGTTAGACTCTGGAGCTTGAACAGCTCTATTAGAATTTGACCCAATGTTGAATGTATGGTTCAAAAGTGATACAGCAATTTATAGCTGCAGCTGACCTTTCCTTTTTAGATGTTCTAGAGGTATTTTTATTTCTCAGGTAGTTAGGGCTGTCTCTGGATGAGGTGTACAGTGGTCTCAAGTGACAGAGTTGGCTGACCAGCAGATAATCAGGTTTTGATGCCATCCACAATCCCTGACATTCACAAGACTGGTGTTTGAAATTACACCACTTTCCTAGCCTGACTGTACTTGTGGATGACACTGAGGTGGATTTTTCACCAAACACAGTGCTGGTATTTACTGTGTGTCTCTTGCTTTTTCTCAGAGGTGGAACCAGGAGCTGAGTGAACTCCACCATGTAACTACAGCTGAAGCAAAGCTGTGTTTCATTATCTGGTTTTGGTTATGTCTGCTTTGTCACTTCCAAAGTAAAGCTCCTGCTGTGCTAGCTAAGAAAAAGCAGAGATGGACAGAACAGTGCCTTGCTGGTTTCACCTTAGATTTTCCAAATCCTTAATCTGTGAAATCTCAACCTGCAATAATGCACTCCTTCCTTTCTGTGTCGGTGTCGTTCTAATGCCTTCTGTTCTCAACTTCTTGTCATTTTAATGACCAAGAGAAACAAGCTGTTGGGAGCTGCTTCCTTTGCTTTGACTAACATGTATGGTTGCAACTGGAGGAGACTTAAGCCTTCTACAATTTGGGTAATCTCATTCACTCACAATACAGTACTCTAAAAAGGGATAAAAATTGCAAAATTCTACAGGTGTACTTATAATTCTAGTAAAAATATTAAGAACTGTTTTAAACATTAGTCTGTCCATGCTTAAGTACCACAGGAAGGATGAATAAGGACTCCCAGGTCAGTTTAAACATGCAGTTTTCAGCACAGAACAGGTTCAGCCCCACATGCTATTCCATAGAGATTTTGACTAGTGGCTTGCAGTGAAGTATGAGCTGTTTGTTGCTGAGGCCTTGGGGAAAAGCATGAGAGAATTAACAGATTGAAACTTTCACTGCTCAAATGGAGAAGTTATTTCCTCACCACAAGGGAGATGCCAGTCATTACTGACCCGAAGTATCAGTACCTTCAGCTGCATTGTTACAAATGCAATCATGAACAATTTGCATGGATTTTATTGTTCATATTTCAAACTATAAGAAATGCTTGTACACTAAGGAAGGTAAGCTTCAGCACAAAATGAATGTGCTAAAATAAAGGTAGGCCTGATAAAGACATAGAACTGGCTGGGGCACAATTGCCTAATGATTGAGCAGAGGGGGAAAGTCTCATCTTGTAATCCTTGCACAGGAGCAGAGTCTGAGAGGTCACCTTGCAGCTCCCCTGCAGCACAAAGCCAGTGAGAACTCATCATTCAAATGCAAGGGCTTTGCTCATCAGGCAAAAAACCTGTTTCCCTACTGTGTTGCCATCTGTCATTGATTGGGATAGATAAGAAGTAGCTAACAGTAATATATCAAAGAGTAATTAAAACTATCAAAAGAACAAAAAGATCTTTAACATAAAAAAGCCAACCTATTACAGTAGACTGTGCATTACTGATTTTTGCTTTCTAATCTATACAGTGAAGTGGAGAGGGAGTTAACACTATAAACCTCATGATTTTGGGTTTTGTTAATCAAATGCTTGCCTAGCAATAGAAATGTCAATTGCAACATTAAACTCTTTAATTAAGCTATTTATTTTGCTAATCTGCATTCTAATACAAGCTTGTCTTACTTAAATCACACTCTTGTACGACTTGGTACTTATGTTAAGGTTTGGTTTATAAAAGTGTAATTGTCATTATCAAATTTTCAAGTCAAATACAAGGCAAATACTTCAAATTAAATGTGTTTTCTCCAATTGATTTATATTCCTGTTAACATTTCCTCTCTTGCTTAATGTTCAGCAGAATCCAACAGCCTGAACCTTTGTATGTGAATTTCACTGGGTTATCAACTGCTAACATTTGTATTCTGTCAGGTTAAAGAAGGATTTGCTGCTTTTGTCACTCCAGCAAGAAGTGACAAAGCACTCAAAGATGAGGACAGCTGCTCTCTTAGGAACTCCATTCTACAAAACCAAATAGGAGGAATTGAGAAATTACTGAATTTGGAGAGACTTCATTCAGCAAGAAAGAGAAAATATGAAGAAGGCCAGTGAAGATGGGCACCAGGAGATAAGCATGCTTTTAGGCATAGAGAGATCACTTCCCTAACCCAGATTTCTAGAGGCATTCCTACAGAATATGGTATATATGTGTAGTTTCATGTTTATATAACGTTAGCAGTTCTTATATTCTAAAATGTAAACAATTGCTACTCCTAATGTTAGTTCTGGTTCTGCAATCAAATTCAAGTTATTATTGGCTTTGCTCAAAGTTAAAAAGTTCATAAGTTAATGTTTTATGCATGTTTAGTAAAATTAAATAACTACTTAACTGTACCCTTCTCCTGCTCCTCAGAAGTTTTGGCTGAAATAGTTCAATTCATTTTCTCTGACAGATTGCTCACTCAGTTTTCAGGCAAAATCACCTCCAACTGTTTCAGGATGCAATGGGTTCTGCAAACATTTACAACTACTTCCAGCAGTTCTAAGTGGCAGAAGAACAGAAAAATCTTCTGCTCACCTTTAGTGCTAAATTATTTAAATCTATCTGTTGTAGTTTCTGTATCAGTGAGGTCTCTTCCAACCCTGAAGGATCAGGTATGACCACAGAGATAAGGCAGCAGGATCTGGTTTCATGAAGCTTCACTTCTACTGGGTCACATTTCTTCTCCCTTGTGTCTAAGGGAAATTTTCTCTTACTTTAAAAATACTTGCACTATCATTTTTCTGACCTCCCTCCCTTCCTTCCCACACCTCTTATATAGAAAGGTCCCCATACTGTAAAATGAACAAAAGAAACATAACCAATATTGCCAGTTTCTTGTTGCTGATTATGTAAGAAAATCAACAGATGACATTTTCCCATGTTAGTTTTATTGCCTTTTTTTTTTCCTTTCCTGGTTTGGCAGTTTAGAATATTTAGCTTCTTTAGGCCAATTGCATACATTTTTTTGGAAACATTCACAAATTATCAAAGTTTTGAATAAAGTTCATCTATAGCAATATTACTAGGTCAAAAAAAAATATTCTTAGGCATCTGAGAGACTGAGGAGACTGTTTTTCACTTGATTCAAATTTTGTTTCCAGGTGTTTAGAGTGTCATACAACTGCTGCCACTGCTGCTTTCCAAAAGTCCGATGTGTGCTGTGACTGGAGAAGTAAAACAAAATTGGGAGAAGGTTACTAGAGATGTCACACTCACCTAATCATTCTTCTATAGTACAATTACTTTACTCTCATGAGCAAATAGGAAAATTCCAATATTCTCTCTAGAAAGGGCTTCACTTCACCAGTTAAGAGAATTCTGTAGCCTTCCCAAATATTTAAAGCAACAACAGTCATTAGTATTCCTGTCACTAGTAGGTCATTAAATGAAATGTCCTGGAAAGTAGGACTCTTTCATTAAATAAGCTAATCACATTCAGTGTGAGCTTTAATAAAATTATGATAAATAGCAACTATTTAACTACCAGCAACTGCTAGGAACAATACCTTGCTTCTAGTTAGAATATTCTACAAATGTAAGTGAAATAATTAGAACACATGAAGTTCTGGAAAATGCCATGAAGAATTGTCTTACCTGACAATGACTTTCCTCTGTGTCTGATCTATTTTGCAGTACACCATCTTTGTCTTTACAGCTGCAAAAAACAATGCTGTTTTGAGCAACATTTTCACGATAGTGCAAAGGTATTAAACTGCACAAAAATGGTTCAAAATGAGATCAATACAAACATAAGAACTCAGCAGTTCACCTAATCTGTTTTGCTGTTGGTTTTAATGATCTAGTAGGCAGAAAAGCAAAATGATGTAACAATATGAAGGTCAGGCACGAATCCCATTGTTTGGTGCCAATCTATTAAAGCAATATCCTGAACAGATTTTATGAACTTCTCTCCCCTACAAACACATCCTGTTTTAATGACAGCAAACAAAACCAGATGACAAATTAAACCTGCAAACAATTTATTAGTCCTCTGAAGAATTACATGAGATACAGTTCCTGTCACTGAGAAGAAAAACACTGGTTAAAACACAACAGTTGGGCCTGTCTTTAAACATGAAGTTGTGCAGCTTTAACTTGTAAAACGCACAGGAATCAAAATTAATATTGTTCTTAAAATTTAACATTAGCTGAGAAGATTAAAAAGGTCTTGCTGATGAGCACTGTGTGCAGAACCACAGTTCTTACCATCGATGACAAATGCTTCTACATCATCAGCCCCGATCTGGAGTTCCTGCTGCATTGTGTCAAATGAGATTTCTTTATTCTCTACAGCCATTCCCATGAAAGTAAGGAGCCTCATCTTGGCCATATTGTGTTCATGCAACAAGCCTGAGGAAAAGTGTTGATAGTTTAATTAATGATTTAATTGTAATTTATACAAATAATTTGATTTTCGTGTTATTTTTTATATATATGCTTCCAAGAATTTAAAATTTTTTTCACATTGAAATATATTCTACTTTTCATTGTCAACAGTTTTTTGAGGTAAAATGCCAAATCCTGCATCTGCCTTGTATTTTGCTAAAATAGCAAGTTTCATTGTGAATTCATGAAGACTCAGTTGTTTTTAGCAGAAATGTATTCTCTACAAAAGTTTTGGTTTTTGAGCAGAAAAAAACATAATCTAAACAGAATCTGAAGTGGTAAGAGTGCAAGTGAAATTTTCAGTTGCATCACCAGGAAGAACAGCAATGCAACAAAATGGAAAATCCGTGGCTGGTTGTGCCAAAAATCTTCTTAGAGCCTCACCACTCATTCTCCTGTGGTTTCTGGAAAATAAACCTCTCACAGTGATGCTTCCAGAACAGAACACTGTGGTGCCAGAAGAAACCATTTTGCTACTGACTTTGTTTGCCCACAGCAAAAAAGGCATCATGAGGCTCATGTAAGCATCCAGCGTGGCTCAGAAAAGTGCTGTTTAAAACCAGCTGAACGGATACTTGAGGTCAGGCTACAGCTTTTACATGGCTGCATAAATGCCAACACAAGGAACTGAGCCAAGGCCTTGCATGTCTAAATCAGAGACCATTTTCCTGGAAAAACATCTAGGTCAACCAAGTTAAGTCACTGAAATGAAACAAGGCATTTCTTAATCCCAAGGTCCGTGAGGTACCAACTAAGGATCCAGTGAAGTGTCTTCAAAATTTGGAGTGTCAATCTTTTTGTTCTAGAATGACATTATAAACATTCCCATAGCTTCAGTAAATATGTAAGTTTGGAATTTATAACACCCATACACTAGCAGGGAAGCACATTAGTGCAGGACATCATGTTGTGTTAATTAGCTGTAATTATGATGCAGGTTCCCTATTTGGCACCGATTCAACAAAAACGAGATCACCATAATTCATACGAATGAGGAGCACCAGCAACTATACCTAACTGGGTTTAATGGAACTCTACAAGCATCGAAGAATCAATTAGCACACATTAACCCTAATTAACAAATGCAAATGAGATGCTGATTAACTTTGCGAAGAAGACTGCTGATAATGCCAGATTAACTGTGGCCATGTTAGGGCGATACAGTTGACACAGATAATGCTACTGCTGGCCTAAGTTGTCAGCATTAATAAAACAACAAATTGTAACAAACTGATGCTGCCTGTGGGAGCCTGCTCTGCACAGCTTTCCTGGGCCACTTCTAACTGGTCCTGGTCCAGGAAAGGTTACAACTACAGCCCATGCTCTACTGCCACTGGAATCCTATTCTAAACCTCTTTAAAATTAAGCTATTTTGGCAAGTTACTTTTAAAAAAATGTCTAAAGCATGGTTTAAAATCTCATTGCTTTTGGGAACAGAAAATTTTTGAATGCCTTATCTTAAAACTGCATTGTTGTCTGGACCAAACTGCCCTTGTTTATCAAAGCCATGGCTGAGCCACTCAGTTCCCAACATTTCCATCTGTGCTGCCTCCAAATCTCTGCTTGTCCATTGCTCAAAGAGAGACACAGAGGGGTTCTGGGCACACCACAGAGAAATCACCATAGCTGGAAGGTAAGACTGTCTTTCCAAACAGTTGCACAGGTATCTAAAGATTTTACTAAAATTATGTGGATCTCAGATATATTGAAAGTTCACACTGAATTAATTCATGGAGGGAAGCACAGACACTGGGAGGCAAGGCAAAAGAAACCACAACAACTGAACATAATACAATGAATGCTACATAGATGTGTAATTGATCTTCCATAAATGTATTCAAATGTTGGTGGAACAGCAATTTCAGCAAATACTTCTGTGAACAAGTACCTAAAAGATAAACCCCAAACCCACTTTCCCCCGAGAAAGAAAAGCATAAGATGTCTGCATAAGTAATGTTCAAATACACGTGACTAAAGATACACTTATCCTATACACACATTTACAAGCTACCAAAAACTTGCTGCTATATCCACCAAAAAATCCCATTGGTATTTCCATCATTTTAATACCCAAAGTACCACCATTTTAAAGCTCTGAGAGCAATTATTCTAAGAACTGCATCACACTCCATTAAACAAAATAATGCATGTGTTAAAAAGCTGCACTAAACTCTGTTTTAGCAAAACTATGGCTTTCCTCACATGCATCCAAGGCAGTGTTTAAGTGTCATTTGAAAATCAAAGTTATAAAAAAAATATCGTATTTTTATGGAAACATTTATTCATTACCAATATGTCAAAACCTTAATGCAGTAATAAAAAAATCTGCATCATTGAGCAATTTCTGCATTGTCACTGACCCCTGTCCTAAAAAGCTGGAATATAAAAAACGTAATTTTAATGCATGCAATAGCTTATGAACCAGTGCTCCTTTGAAACAGTCAATTACACATCAACGGGGGAGTGTCAAAGTGTTAATTACTACTCCTTTTTTCCACAGTGTGTAAATAAAGAGGGTGCTGACATTAACATTCCATCACATTGCTTCATGTGATGAAACAAATTAACTGGGACAGACTGTGGCTTGCTGGGTCTAATGCATCAGCACAGGCAGACACACACACACACACACACACAATTTGCATGCTTTATCTCACTGCTCAGAGGTATTTGCTGTTACAAAGTTAATCATCATTGAAAAAAAAATAGATTTGTACAAGCTGGTGGTTTCCTCAATGTAGTTGTGATCTCTGGCCTAGCCTGGCGTATGAATGTGTTAAACCTTTCAGGAGGGAAGTTCTAAGAGAAAAAAACTGTGGGTAAAACCATAGTTCTCTTCCAAACCCATAAACCAGCTTGTTTTCAAAGAACAAAGCATGGTTAGATGTCCCACTCTCAGTCTACAAGAGGTTATCATCTACAAACTCTGATCTGTTTTGAAATTTCCTGGCTTCAATACATGGATTCAAACTGAATTACTCTGTGGCTTCCATACCTTAAACCATGTAAATAGTCAGAAATGTAATGATCTGAAAACTTACCCAGGGAGTCAATGAAGTCTTTGTTGTTCTGATAAAACTTGACATAGGAAGCTAGTTTAGCACTTACAAAAATTGTCAAAAGCTAGAAGATGGAAAACAAACATGAGAACAGTTTAAATATTATCTTGGTTTCCCTCTTTGCAGGCTGGACAGATACAGACAGAAACTATGGGTATTGAACAGAAAAATAAGCTGTTAAGAGCTGAAATTCTGTCTTCTGGCAATAGATGTGGGCAGTCTGTGCTGGGCTTACTTCCTTTCCCCAGACTTAAGATTTGCTACAGAACTTAAGTGAGGGCAGGACTTGTAACTGAGCTTCTGAAATGTTTCACATGCAATTTTAATTTTCAAGACTGTAAAAGAAATAGCACATTGCAGCTCAGGATTACTGACACAGATAACTGTTCTAATGGATTTCAAAAGACACATTAAAACAAAGCAGTCTAGTGTTATCAAACCATCTCACTAAAAACAAAGTTACTTACATCATGAATAAGTTCTCCTTCCAAAAATTTGACTGGTTTTAAGGCAAGAAGATGATCAAAGAGAAAGGTATTTGGATCCTTCAATGCTCGTACGATACATCTGATGAGAAAAGGAAAATGCTTACTTTCAAAGCAATTCACATCTTTATGACTAAGAGCAACTCAATTTGTTGTTCCTTGCTTTCTAGGAAACAAGGGTTTTCAATTATTATTAGAAGTAACATATGTGACATTCCAGTTTTAAACTTCATTTTACAGATGGAAAAACCAAGGAACAGGAAGCGTTGAAGTAGTTTGTCCAGTATTCCAAATGAAATGTGCCAGGTGGTCAATCCACAGATCACCCTACAGTTTTCATCTATGCATTTATTTCCAGCATAGCCTTTGTTCCTAGGAGGAACAAAGGTATTTTTACTGTGCTCCTAAAATTTCACAGAATTAAGCTGTTTTGGAAGATTTAATTATACTTGAATACGTGACACAACACAGAAAAAACCCCAACACCAAACAGTGCAAGGCCCAGGATTTCTCAGCTGCAGCTGCAGCCTAGAAGCAGGAACTCCAGAAGAAAGCTTTTCTCAGCAGCACATCAGAAGCCTGGGCTGGCTCTGCCACAGCAGGAGAACCCAAGCTCTGCACAGACACAGCCCTAGGCACATGAGTTCTCAGAGGGAACAGGCTGCTGTAGGGGAGCCAGTGAAGTTCCCACTTAGGCACAGACACTCATTTTCCAAAGGAGTCATCCTGATTTTCCTCCATGGTTAAATATAAACAACTCCCTTGAGAACTAATGGTAGTGCACATCTGGCAGAACCTAAAGAACTAATTCCTAAGAAAAACCATGATGGTTAGTACATCAGAGCACAGGCATTTACTCATTTTGGCCAGTGGGGAAAATGCACTCTTATGAATCAATTTAGTCCCAGCTTGTTCAACAGGTAAGCTTATTTCTGTGCAGTTCACATCCTTTGGACTTGCTCATAGAGAAGACAGCAACAATGTTTTTTCAAGAGAAAGTGCTTTTTGAAAAGAATGCTCACAGTCAGATAATAAAACAGGCAAAAAGTAAAATAATCTGAAATGAAGTATTCCAGTCCAGATTTTGAGTGCACAGCTGATGTAAAGTCCTTACCCAAGGCTGATCTCTCTCAGCAGTGACCAGGAGCTCTCTGTGCACTTGCACACTGGAATAAACCTGGCTGTGCCTACAAAGAGCCAGACCTACAGCAGACTGCAGAGACAAACTCTTGACTGAGTCAGCAAAGCTACAGAAGAGGCCAGGCAGGGCCCTTGGCATGCCAGGCCATTCAATCCTCTCAGTAGTAAGGGGATCAAAATAATTTGGCAATTGAGGAAAAGTTACTTTTAAGGAAACTGGGAAGTCAGTATTACCTGTGAGCATCAACTCTAGCCTGGGAAGCATTGTCTTCTGTGTAACTTCCCAATAGCTCCACCATCACTTTTGCTGCAGTGTCACTATAGAAAAAAAATTAAGTTACCTCAGGATTGCTGAAAAAATAGTTCAAACAAGACACTCAAATATTTAAATAATTGCATTATGATGTTATAGGTCAAATTAAATCACATTTGAAAAAGATGGAGATGATGCCTTTTAATTCTAGTGGAGAGAACAAATTAGCTGGATGTATTCTTTCAATTCTTGTTCTACAAAATGTTTATCTTCACCCTTCATTTCATTCTCTTAAACTGATTAATTACCTGCTGGTTATGGAAAAAGCTTTCTGAGCTAGGAACAGCTTTATATGGTTCACTAGAATGCTCCTCTAGTGCACATCTGGATTTAATCATTGCGCAATAAGTAGCGCTGCAAAGTTTATTTCAAATGTAAAATGGCATCTCTTAAAGGATATTTATGGTCAGGAAAATGACTGTATAAAAGCTGCTCTCTTCTTCTACAGATTCTCTCTTCAAGTATTCTGAGTGAGAGCTGCTCATTTTATTGATGAAATTATGCAGGCAGCAGTGAGACTGGCTGAGGCTGCTGTGAAGCTTCCAGCACTGCTCTGACAGACAGCTTTTAGACCAACAACTCCTTCTCAGAAAGCTGAGCAAACCTACCCAGACTATCTTGTAAACAACATCAAAACTCTTGCAAACCAGTTCTGAGATTGTTACTGTGTCATTTTAACCGATTTTGATTTATTTTCACTTCACAGTTTTACCACCAACAAGGCCAGCAACCACTGATGCTTATTGCAAAATTGACACCAAATTATCCCACGTGGTCTAAAAGCACACACAATTTTCCTTAAAACAAAACACTGGGAGAAGAAAATTTCAATTTTCATTAGTGACTTAGGCCAATGGCATCAACTGCACAGGGAAGAACCAAGCAACACAAGATGCCCAGTATGCTCTGTGCTGTGCCAGAGGTTGAACCCATACAGCAGCACAGGGCTGAATGGTTTTTGTAGTACAAGAACAGTGCCTTTATATGGGTATTGATTTGAAATCTCACCATACCACTGTTTGACAGCCACTCCATAGGGTGAAGTTTGTTCTCAGAGAATTTATCAGATCTGAGAGATGTGCAGCACAAATATTAAGACATCATGGGCAACACCCAGTATCATATAAAATCTGGATGTACATTTGTCCCCAGGCAGGGGCATTTCCTATAGATCCCAGCATTCCAGAACCATATTCAGGGATATAAGCTTTAATGAAACATTTGTTTTAAAACTCCAGCATTAAAGAGGTCAGCTTATGTTTTGCCCTGGCGACCAGTATTGATGTAGATGAACCTATAGTTCTGTATCAGTGAAAAAAAAATTAATTTAGGCAGCTTTATGTATGAGAGAAGCATTTGCATGTAAATCAGTCTGTGACTGACTATGATTTTAGCACTGGTGAAATCTTACCAAAATTAGATGTTCTAGGAGACAAAGGATCACTTTAATACAAGAATGGCAACATACAGATATTTAATCAGAGAGGCTCAGCTCATGCGGTACTCAACCTAATACACAACTCCTTATTTAATGAAAGCTTTTCAGCAGTTGTTCTTGTGCACTTCAGAGCTGTGTTATGGTTTTCTGGCACTTTTTTTCCTCTCCTAATCTTTTCCTTAGCAGCAAAAATTGAAAACTATCACTTAACTAAATTCAAACAGTATTTTCAATTCCCTGCCTTTTTTTTTTTTTAAGTGGGGAGAGAGTGGAATTTTTCACTCCTATTTCTAGGAAACAACACAATGCTAAAAGACAATTACTCCTGAACTTTGTGTGCTAAATTCTTGTGAACCTCAGCAAATATGGCAGCCTTTCCATTCTATTCTATTCAAATCTGGCAGCCTTTATATTCTATGGCAGTCTTGTATTCTATTGAGTGTCAGATTACTACTGCAAATCAGGCTGTTTAAGCACTAAATACAGATCACTATTTTACCACAGCTGCTTGTTAAATGTGTCTCACCTTAGGTGCAAATGTGAACATTTTTTCTAGTAAAACAGCCTGAATAAGTGCTCTTGGCTCCACTTGCCAGTCTAGATGCAAAACTTGACAAAAAGCCAGTGAGAGCTTATGAGTGATGGCAGATAAAAAGAACAAAAAAAACCACAGCAGAGCACTCAGAGACTTCGTGAGATGCTGGAATTGAGTCCCTCTACATTACATGATATTAAACTGAAACAAAATTAAACGAAACAATTACTCTGCAGGTGCCTGACATGCTGAGCTTTTTGCTACAAGGATTAATAGCCAGACTTGCCAGACCTGTTTGAATTTAACTTCAGCAGGGCCAAAGCTGCTGAATCCTGCCAGCAGAGACCAGCTTTAAACTGCATCAAGGTGGCTGGAAAAGGTTTGATAAAACAAACTTTCACTTGTCACTGCAGGAAAAGGGACACCACACAACCTCTGCACATTTACTTTTTAGGAGCTACCAATCTGGTAACTACCAGTACTGGAGATCCACTGGGAGTAAGTCTTATTAGCTACAGTAAACCATCTCTTCTGCCACACTGACCAAAGTTAGAACAGAAATCAAGCAAACAAAAGAATTCAATTGTCTTTAACAATCTAGTTCTTTTCCCTTGATTATAAATCAACAACAGTAACTGAGGTATGATTTTTATCACGTACTTTTCAGTTCCCACTTATCTTCCCATACTGCTAGATAGAGCAACATTCCTGAGTGCTACAGCTGGAATGCTGCTGTGAGTTTCCCATACTATTGCAAACACTGCCCACTGATCCAGGAGAGTGAACCAGGTCAAAGGTGCCAGGGTCACTTCTTGTTTTCTTTTCTGGAGAGAAGTGCAAGTGCCCTGAAACACTGCCTGGACACCGAGTGCAGGAGTCTTACAGGGTTTGTGGAAGGTTTTATTGGCTGTCTTAAAAAATCACCCATGGTTAACAAGCAAAAAAACCATTTAGTAGCAAGGCTGCTGGTAGCAGTGGAAACAAAAACTAGAAGTTTAATCCACTGATTTGATAGCAAAACTAGCTAAAAATAGTTGGCTATTAAGTTTGGGAATGGAACTAGTTAAAACATCACAATAAATCAACAGGATGGGAAGTGAGGAAGAGCAGGAATGTCATCAGTGTAGTATTTCTGAAACAAGGTAAGCACTAAGCCATGGAAAAGATCTGTGATTAACATTTCTGAATTAACTTTGACCATCTGAAATCTGCCATACAGAACTACTGATGCAAAAGCATTTGAGTGTTACAAACAGGAATTCCCAGTAATGTAGCTCACAGAGTAACTACTCCATGAGGATTAGTCATCCCTAAACTGAGGTTATGATCCTGCTATGCTGATGCAGCATTTCCAGGCTGCAATTCCAGCAGGGCACAATAAGCCAACTGTCCTGACAGATGGAACTCTTCTCCACCTGTGACAGCTTCACACTTGCCTTTTTAAACCCCCAGCAAGGTCAGGTCCCCAGGCCAAGCAGTCACACAAATGCCCACAGCAGCACAAACACACACAGGTACTTGCAGATGGAGGGGACAGGAACAGAGGCTACAGGACAGAAATTCCTTTTGCAGCAGTGCAAGGTTATGCTGAAAATGCACAAGTGCAGTTCTGGTACCACTGTGGGTCAGCACTGGAGGGGGCTTGATGCTGCCTCACTATGAAAATCAAAAAAACCTTGAAAAAATAACTCAGAAAACAGAGTGGAAGAGCAGAGGGAAGCAACACACACCCCCCACATCCCCATCCCAAAGTGCAGGGACAGGTTAAGTAGGTTTGAGCTGTTGTGGAACTACACCCAAACCACTGGACAGCAGCCCATCACTGCAGCCCTGGCCAGGGCAGTCAATCCACTGCATCATTTCTGTAAGATAAACTGATGACAGCTCTCAGTTCAGACCTGCTTTAGTTTACAGGCACCATACACACTGGATTACTCTACATGCCAGAAGACAGTGGTCTGCCAAGTTTGTTAGATCAAAGATGCTTCTTATGATCCAGGATAATAATTCAAAATGGCCAAGCAGGTATTCTGTGGACATTAATTTCCATGACTAGTGGAAAGCTCTGTCCTGAAGGTAATGTTTACATAAAAAGACTGATTCTGTTAGCCATGATTGATAAGCCTTCCCACATCATTAAGTAAGAGATAGCACTGCCATGCACTAAAATGTCAAAAGTGCAATTAAATAATAAACTTGGCATAATGCTACAATGCACTAAGATGATTATTTATAGAAAGGAATAGTGTTATTTTGGGAGTCTATGGTTTGCAGCTAATTCACTACTAACTTTAATATTATTGGGAACACTGGTTTAATGCAAGAGTGCTTAAAAATATTTTTTAAAAACCCAGAAGTGTATTTGGATTGAATTATGGGTACAGATTAATTTTACAAGTCCTGTGAGAAATGCTTTCCCTACAGATCACCTATAGTACATCAAAATACAGAGCTCTCTAGTATGTATGACTTGTCTTTTATACCTTTTCTTGCAGTCCACTAGGACATCATAGAGCAGTCTCAGGAGAGTGTGCTTTTTCTCTGTGGCCAGATTCCAGTCAGAAATCCATTTTCGGACCTAAGCAGAATACAAGTGAAAAAGAAGCACTCAGGAAAAGATTAAAATAGCACTACAAATACTCCTCATTTTCTCCCAAGCAGAAAAGGATTAAAAGTATCTTGCACAAAGACTTCTCTTTTAGGTTTTCTGATTCTCATGCTCCCATTGCTCCATGTCCTATCACTATTTGCCCATGTCAAAAATTGCTCTCCCTCTTTAATGAGCCCCCTTTAAAGTACTGCAATAAAGGCATCCTGGAGCCTTCTCTTCTCCAGGCTGAACAATCCCAATGCTCTCAGCCTTCCCTCACAGGAGAGGTGTTGCATCTCTCTAATCAGCTTCATGGCAATTTCTCTAGGCTCTGGCAATTTGGAAGAGATGGTCTGTATCAGCTCTGAGTAATATTCAGGTGCAGCATGGTTCATACAAAGGCCACAACTTGAAGGGTCACTTAATTACCTGATCTAGTTCAGTTGGAATGTACTGGATGGCACCACAGGACGAGGCCACTTTGAGAAGGCTGCAGTACACTGTGTACCTCACAGGAGTGTTCTTGTCCATGCCATGGAAGAGATTGCTCAGGCTAAAGCACAAACAACCAACAACGGAGTTACAGAGCTTTCAAGAAACATTCCTGGAGTGCACGTCAATGTTCTTTGAAGACACAGGCTACTACAAAGCATCTGGCAGCACCTTACATCCATGAACTGCAACAGCTTCGTTTTGTAATCATTTGCAGCAAAGCTGAAAACTATGCATATTAATTTCACTTTGTAACACCCAAGGAAAAAAAAATCGGTACTTCTATTTTATGACAGTGAACAGAAGGTAAGAGTGCTTCCTGCAACACCCCACACTTTGATTTAAAGACATATGAGATACTTCTTCCTCTTCAGAGGCACAATTACTTTGTCTCACTTTGCCCTGTCCAACACTTACAGCTGCAGTCTGAGAGACGGGCGCTCTCCTTCCCGAAACTTCACTAACTTCTCACACAGGTTTTCAATCAGTGCTTCTTGTTTGTCAGGTTCCAGGATGAGAAGCAGGGAGACAACGCTGTTCATCACACTCTCCACATCTGCATAAACCAAAACATACAGCTGTTGGAAACTACAAGCAGCAATCAGTAGCTACCTTGTGCTGGATATAGTTTTGTTAATGATAATTCATACTTTGATAATAGTAATTCATACTTGTGATATGAATTACCACTTTCCACGAGCAAGAATTGTACAAGAAAGAAAATGCCAAGATGCCAACCTGGATATTCATCAGAATGTACCAGACACTTGGCTCAGGTGGGCTTACACCAACAAACCTCCATGTAAGACAAGAATTACCACTCTAAGGCCAACACAGAAGGTGGTGTTCCATATCACACTTGCTCTGAACTCTGTTTACACACAGGAGAAATCAGAGGAACTCTAGGTTCCACACAGTGGCTTCCTCCTGCACATCCAGGAAACTGCCCACGGTTCTACAGTGAGAACAGTAACACCTAGTGCTCAAGCACAGTAAAATATTTCACCAGGAGCACCAGGGATACCCAGACCACAGGGAAAATGTCCTCAAGAACACTGAAGTATATTACAAACCCTCCCCAGCTCCTGTTTTGAGCGTGGTGTTCCAACCTTTCCAAACAGAACCACACCGGTTTTGTGTTTTCTTTTCAGTCTGCCCAATTATCAGTCAAGCAAAGAAAAAGAACAAAATTCATCACATATGGAAAACATTATCTATTCCCCAAAATGACGCCTGAGCATCAAAAGCTCTATTTTACATACAAGTCTCTACGCCCTCATTACGAGCAGAGTCTAGCTCAGCTTCTGACTTCTTCAAAGAGTGCTGGAAGTTTGGAGAAAGGAGGGGCAGAGTACATGCAAATATTCCAGGGCAAAGATGGAAATGTGCACTTCCAGTTTTATGAGGATGCACAGCTTGTGTTTTAGTGCTACACATCTCTACACTCTGCCAACTGTTACTGCTTGAAAGCACTGATGGCGATAAACAGCAAAACCAACGAGACTTAAAATGCAAACCTTTGTCATCCTCCTTCAGGCACACATCACACACTTCAATAATCTGTGCCAAGTCCACATGAAGTCCACCTTCAGCGTTTTCTTCAGAGATTTCTGCTCCTTTGGATTTCAGGTAAGCTCGCAGTTCTGCAGCCTTATAAAAGAGAAAGACAACACATAGAAAACAAAACAGTTGTTTTGTGAATAACAAAGTCAAAGCAATTAAATTTCTTGCAGAATTTTGTTCTGCCAGATGCTGAACCTGCTTTGCCAGTGACTGAACAGGTCACAGAGCTGTTTCTCACAGTGTCACTGTGTCACTTAACTGGGTACTGCACTGCAGACCTACTAAGTTTTTATAAGACACTTTCTTATGAAGTTTTACTCTTTTACTCCCTCTGCAAATATCAAACATCAAAACCATTTAGCTGCTTGTTCACCAGAAAAGAAAAAAGGTATAAACAAATGCACTTCAGAGAGGGCAAACTTTGTCTTCACAACTTCACAACAGTTTCTAATCTAATTATAGAATGGCTTGGGTTGGAAGGAACCTTAAAGCCTATGCCATGGGCAAGGAACGTTCCACTAAACCAGGTGGAAAGCCCCATTCAGGCCAGCCTTATAAAGTCATGAGCTACCTTACACTGTTAGGAGTTAAACCTACACCAAGAAAATACCTTTCCCTCAGCAACAGGCCTATTCATTGTAACTCAGGGCTTCACCAGCATTACTATAACCCTTCACAAACAATCTGAGGCCATACAGCTCTTGGCACTTATGACCAGGAGGCTGCTGTGACATTTACATCTCGTTCAGTGTCAAATCATTTTGGAACCAGAAGAAAAAGCTAAATGCCCTGGGACAAATCGCTGCACTGAGGATGTTTCACACCAGCTACTTGATGGAGCTGTACTAGGCATTATGGCAAGTGAAAACTGGGCTGAAGGCTGGTAGCCATGTGTCCATTTCTTGCAGATTTCCAATGTGTACACGCACACATTGTGTATACATAATCCTGTACGTGCACATACATACTTCAACGACGCTGGCAACAAAGCCAAAGAAGTAACAAAGCAGCGGCTCAAACACAGAATTCCCCCTTCCCGTGCCTGCGGTACCGAGAATTCCACAAAACCCAAGTAATGCCCATAGGTGAACCCGCTTTCTTCTCTTAAATAAAAAGTAGGGCTGGGAAGCGATGAAATCGAAGTGTCGGAGAGGCGGAACATTAAGAGGGAACCGCAAACACCGGGTTGTCTTTCAGCCACTATATTCAAGTTTCTCTAATCGTCTGCTCGGTCTCTGTAGGGAACAGCCCGGACGAGTTCGCGGCGCGCACGGCGGGGCAGGCCCGGCCCGGGCTGCCGCCCCCGGCACGGCTCGGCCCAGCCCCGCGGCCCGGGGCCCATGGCTCGGCGGGGACGCTGACCTGATCCTCCTCGGTGATGTCGATGAAGGCCGGGACGCTCATGGCTCCGAGCACGCCGCGCTCCGGAAAGGCGGAGCGGCTTCCGCCACCGCGCCAGGCCGCGCCGCTTCCGCTTCCCGCGCCGGGCGGGCGGGCCCCGCGCTCCGACCGCCCTGGGCGCGACTCGGCACGGCCCTGCCCGGACCGCTCCGCCCTGGGCGCGACTCGGCACGGTCCTGCCCGGACCGCTCCGCCCTGGGTCTGACTCGGCACGGCCCTGCCCGGACGGCTCCTCCCTGCCCGGCACGGCCCTGCCCGCTGCGCCGGCCTTTCCCACGGCCGGGCGGGACCCTGGGGCTGCCCGGGCTCGGCCGCGGCACCGACACCCGCCCCCCCCACTCCCCTCACACTCCCCTCACACCCCTCACGCTCCTCTCGCACTCACCTCGCACTCGCGCTTTCCTCTCTCCCCGTTTCAAAACCGAAGTGCTTCTTGCCTTGTACTTTTCCCGTGCACCCGTTAGATCAGAGCCTTGTAAGTGTGTCGGGAGTGAAACGGGGTGGCAGTAAGGGCAGCAATTCCCCAGCGGGGCCTGGCACCTTTACTCGGCTTGAGCAAGCGAGGAGCCCTCGCTCGATGTCCCCGGTGTGTTCCGCGTGTTTTCTGCTCGAGAAGTTCCCTGGTCAGCTCTGGGAGGAACACAGGGTGACTTCCCAAGTGATCAAAACCTAAAATGAAAACCAAGAAAATCATAGAATAGCTAAGGTTGAACACACCTCTAAAATCACCCTGTCCAGCCAGTAGCACAGTTAGTAAAGGCTGCTGTACACAAACCTTGTTTTATAAACCTGACCAAATCATGACTGAACTCATTTATTGAGTCTAATAACTAGAGCAGGGTTTTTAATGCCGGGTTGTGAGTCTCCACAGCACTGAGCACAATGAAACTGATAAAGGCCCACACTGCATTTATTAAATGTTATGACTCTGCTCAGTTTTAATCATCCACATGCTTGTGTAACTTTTAAATAGTGCTTCAACTTTCAATTTTTCCATCATACGAATCCTGCCTAATTAGCTTATTCTACTTTGGGCAGTATTTTTAAAATATTATCCCTACTGTAGCTGATTAATTATCTTTTAACCAGGATGTTTTAATACTGGCTGATTGATAGCCTTACCAGTATTTGTATTTCAGAGGTCAGCATCCTGGAAGTTACGGACAGATACAGGGATAGGTCTCTCCTTTGTGTGTCTGATCTCGAAGGGGATCTGATTTTCAGAGAATGAGTGTTTGAGCATTTTTAAAGTGCAGGTGACTTTCCTCTAGTGCTGCTTAACACAGTCCTGTGACAGTAAAGGTGACTGGGATCCATCACCCTGGGGGACAGGGCTAACATCCTGCATTAGATTTTCACACATGTTTAGGACACATTTCAGGAGCCAAAGGACCTGCCTGGTGCCAATTTCCATTCTGGAATATTCTTCATGCCTACAAGCGGCAGTGAGTGCCCTATAGATCCCACGCCGCCGTGCCTGAAATAAATTCCTCTGCCTGAGCTACCTCAGGGTGTGTAAATGGCCCAAGTCACACAGGGAACTCCCACTGTCTATTTTTATTTAGGCAGTGAAGGTTTGTCATGTATTATTCTGAATATGCAAAAATAAAATAAAATAACTGTGGGTCACATTGAGGAGACAGGACATGACTCCAAAGAGCTCTGCTGAAATATCCACATATGGTCTGTTGCATGATACTTTATTTGTCCCAGAAGAATTCAGATGATAGATGATGGCTGGGGTTTGAACTTGTGCATCAGGAAGGCCACTTTGAATACAAAGGGGGCAGTCTGTGTTTTGTGAAACTACCCATGCAAAGAAGCTGTAGTGGAGGAACAGCTTTCAGAGCCATTGGAATGATGGCGTTCCTGTGGAAACGAGGCCGTTGTTTATAGCCCCGTCTGCAGTTTGTGAAGCCAGTTCAGAAGTGGGGTTTATATATATATTAATATAGTATTATTTTATTATATTATATAATACTATGTAATACTAGATAATAGAATACTATATTAATTATATTATATTACGTTACGTTACGTTACATTATATTATATTATATTATATTATATCATATCATATCATATCATATCATATCATATCATATCATATCATATCATATTATATTATATTTTGGCCGGTAGCCACTGTAAATTTTTTTGTTTTGTTTCTCTAGGAAAACCAGAGAGAGAGGTGGAGTCTAAAGAAGTGACGTTCTGTCCTGTGTGCTTTGAGCGTGGTGACTGAAGAAAACAAAGTCCTTTAGGTGACACATCTTAAAAAAGCATTTTTTTAAATGGAGGCTCTTAGAAACCAGCAGTCAGCTTTTGAAAATAGAGGGTTTAGCATTACACTCTAGTAGCTGATCCCCTTTTGTAAAGGCATTGATGAAAAAAATCTTCTCCAATACAGAAAGGAAGCGCAGACCCTGTGATGGCAGAATTATTCTTCTTCAGAATTCTTCTTATTTATCATTTATGTATTTATTATGAATTTATAGTTTATTTAGTCATTATTTATGCGTTGTTTGTTGTTTATTTATTTAATTAATTTTATAGTTATATATATATTTATATGTTTCTATTTATTAATTATGCATTTATGGTTTATTTAGTCATTATTTATGTATCTATATTTATATTTATATGTTATTTATTTATTATGTATTTATGGTTTTTTTAGTCATTATTCATGTTGTTTGTTGCTTATTTATTTAATTATTTATATATATTTATTTATATATTCATAGTTTATTTTAATGAATTTATAGCTGATTTGGTAATTGATTTTGCATTTATAGTTTATTTAGTAATTATTTATGTATTGATTGTTTGTAGTTTATTTATGGTAATATTTATTTATTTATTTATTTATTTATTTATTTATTTATTTATTTATTTATTTATTTATTTATTTATTTATTGTTACGGGTCTGTCTGTAGGAGAGATGAGAGTTGCACCGTGTCTCTGGAAAGCCGTGTCAGGATGAGCAGCCGCTGGGAATTGTTCCTCTTTTCCCCGCCGGTTTTGTGCTCAGTGCCCTCTGGAGGTCTTGGACACGCAGTGACCCGAGCGAGTCCCGGCTACGCGGCTGTGCCTGAGCTCTTCTTGCTTCAAAGGTTCTCCTCCTTTTTTTTTTTTCCTCCTTTGGGAGAGATATTCTAGCCGACCTAAACACAGTTAAATCAGCTTTTAGTTTGAGTCAGAATTACGGCAGATGAGTTACTCAGAAAAGGTAAAAAATCATTTAAAACTTCATCTGAATTGCCAGACGGCCAAACTAAATCTGTTTCATATTTAGGGGCTTTGATTAGCTTTATCAAGGTATCGAAGTGTGCTTCCTACTTATGTTTCTGTTTTCTCCCTAGTTCTCGTTGGGGCTAAAGGGAAAAGTAATACTAAAATAGCCCTGGAGCCTCTTCTTGCAAGATATATCAGAGATCTCAGGGGAAGCCTGTTATCCTTATTCTTCCAGCCAAGTTCTGTAGCCAGAGGAACTCGGGATAACTTCAGTAACTATAGTAACTTTTGGGTGCTCATCTGGTTTTCTTGTGATCTGTAAATTCTCCACTTTTCTCCACTTATTCCCCTAAGTGTATCTGTTAAAATAAATAGCTGCAGTTGCCCTGACCAGCGTGCTATCTTCATTCTAGATATGTATGAAAAATACGGACTTGAAGAAGCAAAAATCAGTGTTACATTATTGTTGATGATGTTGGGTTCTGACATAGAGTTTTGCCTCTGAAAAGCATTTAGAAATGGGGGTTTTTTTGACTCTTGATACACTTATTTTGCTGCTAGTGTAGCAGGTGTTTTTCTTAACCATTTTAAGGAGAAATCCTAAGTTTAGAGGAAATGAGCACTCAATTATTTAAATTTCCTGAGATTAGAGGAAGAACACTTTGCCAAACAATGCCTCTTCACTTCAAAACCTCTCCCCATAAATTATGTTAGGGGATCTTATTAAAAGTCTTTAAAAATTTCCTATTAAAAATGGTTGATTGCAGTCCAGACCATCACAGCTTTTGTGCTTTCGGTGAAATACCACAGCTGTCGCAAAGAAATATATTGTGAGACAAAAGGTTTTGTTTCCTTAGCCATAAATTATTTTTGTGATATCTGAAGTAAGATAAAACTTTCACTTATGTTTGAGTGAAGGAAGATTCCAGTGATAACTTGTTCAAAATCTATAAAAAGAATATAAGAATGTAGATCTAGATAGCAAATTAGAATCAGACTTCCTTTTTGTTTGAGGAAAGCAATTATTTCTGAAGTCAGTGAAGATTATAACCAGGGATAATAGCATAACTTTGCAAAGCACTGTGCCTTTATCTCAGTAGAACCTGGAGTTTAGGCTTTCAAGTCTGACCTTTGAGAACTCTACAACAGAAACCTTTAGTGTTGGGCAGTTTTTGAACCAAAGTTAAACAATAGGAAGTAGTCTGTTTAGTAATTGTACTATATTATATTATGCTATAATGCATTACATTACAATAAAACAAACAAATAGACCTCTTTTTATACTTAAGGAAGCATCAAAAATATCAGATTTGACCATATTTGTTTTTCTATTAGCAAATGAGTTTTTTGCTGTGAGATTCTGCAGTACCCTACAGGGAACAGGCTGTGAAGTATTTGCTATCAGGACTGAATTTTGTGTTCAACCAGTCGAGGAATAGAATCATATTCCAGGTATGACCTGTGAAAGTAAGGAAAATATGAAATTCCAGCATGTATACTAAAAATTATTTGTCCAAATATTTTGCCAAGTAATTTTGAACAAAAGATATATTAGGATATTCACAATTTGCTCATCCATCATTGTTTTATGGATAAAGGTCAAATTTCTCTGCCTCCTCCCCTGCTCGTTATAGAGATTACTGAATAAAGAAATACAGGACAGGTGCTAGAACTCAAAATTGGAGACATTTTAGGTTACATATGGGAAAAATCAATGGCTTATTCTAATTATCAATAACATTAATAACTGAGTCAGTTCTCCTTACCCAGTGCCATCTCAAGCATTTACTGGAATTTGTTTATTTGTGTATTTAAATCAGGAGTGTACAAAACAGAAATGCAAGGTGGTCTTTTCTTCTGTTGTGCAAAGAGAAGTGGAGTACACAGCCTTGATCCTTTAGTAAGATTCATTACTGTGGCTCCCTACTTTTTTCCTTCTGAATGATTTTTCTTATAAATCAAAATTCATTTTCATAGTGCTTTTATCATGTGCTATGCATTCTTTGGGTCAAACTTAGATTGAAAGAACGATCAAGAGAAATAGAAATCAAAATAATCAGCACTTGGGAATGATTTTCTTTGTGAGGGTGAAGATATCTATTCCATATCCCACATACCTGGGGCAGGGACAGGGTGGGTCAGCTATTTAGGGAATCGGGAGTTGTGTGCATGAGATGCCTGGAGCACACAATTCCCTACTGCTCCAGCCATTGCCAAAGGATGTGTGGGGCACATGGGGGTCAGGGGGGAGCACCTAAAACCTCTGTACCCTTGTAGGGTCTAGCTCTGTGTTCTCACTCATGCTGAATGGCCTTTTCCAAGTAATCCCACTGATGTCAGAGAGACTTTTCTGTAATAAAGTGCTGTCTGACAAGAATATGGATATCAGAATCTGGCCCTGCTTGTACTAATTCCATTTTAATGAATACTTAAATGGAATTGTTATTAAAAAAGTCTATTTCCTAATATTCAATAAATCAAAACTATAAAATCAGCCTGCCAGTTGTTGCCACTCTAGTCAAAGCCATTTTCTCTTGTATTGAAAATAATGGTACATACTGTCTCCATTCAGGAGGGATTAATTGTAATGCTTTTATCTGCTTCATAAGATTTATTTCTAATAATGAAGAGCAGAGAAAAGTAGGGGAGCTTTAAACTTTTATTGTTTTTATTAAAGAACCATATATTCATGAGATGTTCCACAAACACGGAATTCACTTAACAGAAGCCTGTTTCATGAATGAGCAACTTCAAACCAGAGTTTTAAAAAAGCTTTGTTCATTTCTCTGATCATATCCATTTAATTTTATAAGAAGGAGCCTTGGGCACTAGGTGATAATGCAGAGATACACATTAAAACCTGCTAAGGTTTTGTAGGCTTGTCATCTGATGAAGGTTATTGCAGCAGTGTTGTGGTGTGCTGCTGGGGAAGCCACCTGAGATCAGCAGCAAAACAAAGCTGGGTCTCCATAGGGTAAAAGTTTTGGGTTTGAGGTGGTTTCTGCCTACAGATGGAAGAGGACTGATCTGCTGAACTTCCATGGTGACATCCACACCGAGGAGCAGGAGATATGATTATGATGCTGTTTGACTTCAGTGCACATTAAGCAAATAAAAACCAAAAGCAGTGAAAGGAGGGCAAAAAAGGAGCTGAATTCACTTAAGTCAATGATAAACATGCTGTTGTATTAAAGCCTGGCAGAAAAATTCTAGCAGAGTATTATTTCCTTGGAATTTGCTAAACTCTTTGATATCCGAATGTTTCACAAAGGTAGGGAGTATTCAGTTCCCTCAAGATGTTCTTCTAGACAACAGGCCAGTTTGGTGATTTTATCCCTTTCCACATGCCAGGTTTCCAGAGTCTCTAGCTTTGATGCAGTCCTGGTGACACCCTGATGTGGGGCTAAGAATGCCAGCAACTCCATTGCTCTGCAGCAGCCTACCAGGTTGTTTTTATAAATTATGCATCTTCTCTAACCATAAATATTGTTCCTAAAAGGGATACTGAAATGAAGATAATATGACTTTTCAGTAATAGCTCTTCTAATGTCAGCCATTCTGTTTAAACTGTTCAATTTTCAACAGAATTAAAGATCTATGCAGTATATTCTACCTCCTGCAGACTGCAGTTGTTAAAAGAAAATAAATCACTTAAACAGGGTCATGAGCAACAAAGGCCAATGTGGGTTCAAAGTTTACAGGTCTCTGCATTTATCAGGTAGAAATATGCTACATTTCACTATTTCATAAAATATCCTTTTATGAAAAAGCTATCAATCTTTGCATGGCCTACTAAAACTGATTTCTCAAATGAAAGAAATGAATGATGACACCAAATCAAAAAATCGTTTATGAGTTTATATTTTTGCAAGACCACCATGACTTTCACATACGTTTTCAATTTTGGTAAGGATGTGATTATCATGTGGATATGTTTTACTCCCACCATTTGTACTGAGGGATCTGTCAGAACTGTGTACCCTTCCTTGAGCAGTTCAGGATTTGTTCAGATTTTTTCATTAATCTATAGTGGTTTTTATCCAGTGATTGTTATCATTTCTCTACATTATCCACAGGTTTTATGGGTTATATATAGATATATATAAAATCACATCTATCATGGGCAAGTTCACATATTAACTAAGACTGCATTTAAATGACTTTGTTATTTCTCAGAGGTTTCTAACATTTCTGTGGGATGATTTTTGCATGATTCCTGATGCACACTCTACAACACATCATCTTCATTAGAGATTTTTAGTTATCCTTCTGGTCTTTCCTTATCTTTGCTATGCTTCCTCCAGGACTCTCCAAGCTCTTTAACCAAAAGGACAATTTAGATACTTGAAAACATTTATATTTCAGATATTGTAGTACTACAATGTGGTGTTTTGGGGCAGGAACAATATAAGAAATTATTTATCATCTGGTAATGACAATATAGCAACCAACATGCTGCACTGGAATAAGGAAAATTGATTTCTGTTCTGGGTAAATGCTGTGGTCTCCCTTTGGGTCTGCACAGAGCAAATGAGCTTTGGCCTTTCCAGGTCTCCAGTGAAAACAAACTCAAATAAATGAATACGATTTATTAAGTATCAATCTCATAAGAAGAAGAATGCATGGGGAAGTTAGTCCAAACTTTTGTGAAAGAACATGATGCTTGGGTTTTTAAGGGGAGAATGGAGTTCATTTTGGGAAAAAAATGTCATTCTTGCACTGTTTTTTAGGCATTTCACTTTTGCCAGTTTATTTAGGAATTATCTTTTTTTAACCATCTCGGTTTCAGTGATGAAAATGTGAAGTTAAAGAATGTTCTGTGCTTCCTTTATAACTTGGAAATTAGGCTTTTGGTCAAATAGGGCATGCTATCTAAACATGTATTATTCCTATCAACTTTCTCTAGTGCCTCCTAGAGGGGAAAGAAAAATAAAAGACAAACCCAGGAAAAGAATGGAGTTTAGCTGTAATTCTTGGGAAAACCCTTTTGCCAAGTCACACGCAGAGTGTTTGGTGCAGAGTAGCACTGTGGCTTTCCTGCAGCCTGTGTTGTAATGATTCCTTTCACAGCCTGTTCCTGGGTAAGCAGGCTGTGGAACACAGCTGGTGCCACCACCAAACACTCTGGAAAACCTCACATACAGAGAGAACAAAAACCATCTTTCAATGAGCACTTTGCATTACAAACCAAGCATTGTCCCAAAACAAAATCTATCCTGTCTGATTAGACCAAAAGGTAAACAAAACATCCTCATCTGGTGATGACCTTAGAGAAAATGTTTCTGTTAGAGCAGGCGAGATAGGAAGTTCTGGATTTTTTTTAAATGAATTTCAGAAGAAAGGTACTTACAAGAAATTTGAGGGCTTCTGTCAATGTGCTCCTCAAATCATCCTGAAAAAAAAAAATCACAACATTCTGTAACAGCTCCCTCAGGTGCCAGAATAATGCCCCCAAATCCACAAACTGGCTCAGGAGAGCTCAGTGTGCTTTGCCTTCACATCTCAGCACAGAACTCTGTGGTTCTTGCAGTCAAGGGCCCGTGGCTGATTCATGCATTAAAAATGCTCCAAGGAGCTGGAAGAATCTGAGGCCATGTGCATAAAATGTAAAGAGCTCATAACCCTCCTGGAGAAGTTGTTCATCACTTAATGGATTCTCTACCTGAGGAAAAGCAGATCAAGAGCTCAGCAGCTTTAGGTGTCAAAAAGGCAGTTTCCATTCCGAGTGGAATGGAAGCGTTATCTTAAAAGTATCTTTGAAGCACTTTCCCTCCCTTTGACCCATATAAAAATCTGTGGAAACCTTATTAAAAGTCCAAGATATAACAATATTTTTTCAAATGGCTAAGATAGTCAAATTCCATTCTGGTGACCGTCTCCACTGTAAACACTGTGTGTAATCTTAAATTTGAAGAGGAAGTCTCCAAAGAAAACTTTATTAATGTGTTCTGTAAGTGCCTGCAGTTTTGCAAGTGCATTAGGATGGTCACACAGGAGTGTGTCATGATGTGTCATGTAGTTTGGTATGCTGCATCTGATCCTGGCTGTTGGGGGATCACTTGGAGGATGATGGATGGAGCTCCAAAACAGCCTGTCAGAACAACTTGTCCAGGGAAGGCAGGGGAAAAGGAGTGGAAAGGTTCTTCATTGTCTCTTCTCAGCCACTGTTTGACATGCCATGAAATGTAAGCATAATTTCCTTCTCTAATAGAACATTGAATGTTTTTGTAATCTGTCATTGATTACCAAAGTGTAATCGTAAGAGGTCTGTAGCTGACCCATTGAATCACACTGTTTTTATGGTGTTTCCAATTACAATTTTATTAAAGAGTGAAAGATGTTCTGTGAGGACTATTGAGAGACATCCATTCCAAAATGAGTGGGAAGCTTGTCTTTGCAATGTTTTAAATTCCACTTCCAAGCCTAGTAAAGCCAGGGATTCCACCAGTTAATTATGTGCTGTTACACTTCAGTTTCATCAGAAATCAGGTATAACACAGACTAAATACTGAGTGCTTGTTTTCTCTAAATCTTTCACTGTTTAATGTGCCTCTGCTGAACACCCCCTTGATCAACAATGGTTCTCTTCATGGCTGTCTCTGCTCATGTAGAGATCTTTTCAGATTTCCAGGCATTTCTCTGTGGCTCTGCCCTTCTTTGTGCTGAAGGCCCCAGAAGCTGTCTCAAAGCAAAGGTTTCGAAGGATATACCCCTCTCTAAGGTACCACGAGTACAGTGTGCTACTATTGCATGAAATGCTCACAAGAGAGCAGAGGGATCTCTGAACCTGACTTTGCCCTAAACCAGGGCAGCTTTCTGCTGCTGAAGAATCCCCCTCTCACCAGGAGCCACACTCCCATTGTTATTCTCCCTTGCTCTTTCATTCTAAAAGCACAGTGATACGTGATATGTATTTCTCCTGCTCTGTCCTCAAGGACATACTAATGTGCTGCTGCGTTGGAAATACTTTCTTTAAAAGTACTCAAACGCTGGAAAGCTATTTTTTCAGGATAGCTGCAATTTGAGAACATCTTTTCTTAGGGAAAAGAACAGTTCAGAAACTTCTTAACCATTTAAATGCACTGCAAAGTTTGTAATTACTAGAAATATATTTATATTTATGTTAATTACAATATAATTATATGATCCATGTATTTCGAATAAATAATGTATATTTTTTATCTTCATTTTCTGAAGAGTTGATTTTTGTGGTAAATCACATTTTTTTAAAGAGCTGTGTCTTGCTTATATGACTTGGGCATAGGCACTACTCTTCATATTCTTCTTCTTTTTTTTTAAGTTCACTGTATCCTGTTGTCCTTCTTGACTGAGAAATATCTTCGTGAAACCATGAGGATCATGGAATCAGTCAATCACAAAATCATCTTCAAGGAAGCTTTGTTTACTTGTTGCTGCTGCTGAACTTGATATTGTTCATAGCAAGGCTAGATGTTGAGGAGTGCTACTGGACAGTTTCAGTTTAGTTCCAATTGACATTTTCCTTTCAAATCTCATATTCCTGATATTAACTTGGCACTCTGAAAAGTGAGCCTTTTTCTGAATAGCCTAGGTCAGGGGTGATTTGCACTGATGAGTAACTTTGAATGTAAATAACACAGAGAGTGATGTTCTTACAAACTCAGAACTCTGCGCTCAAAGAGAGCTTTAATAAAAACAGCCTTTAAAAAAAAATCCTCCTGTTAGCATTTGGCTGGATTTTCTGTCAGTTGCCTGGTGTATTGGTGGAGTTCTACATTTGGTCTCCCACTTTCCAAATCACGAAGAAAACTCTGTGCTTAAAGAGCACTTGTGGGGCTGTGCAGGTTCAGTGAGGCACGGCTTGGAGCAGGAGCCATCAGTTATGTCGCAGCGTGTGTTAGTTTTGTAAGTGTCGTGTGAAGGCTGACAGAGATCACATTTCTGTGTTTTGCTGCTGGGTCCAGCCCATAACCTCCAGAGGTAATGGATCTCTGCAGAACCTCTCTGGAGCAGGTCACCAAACAGTGCAGGATTTCAAGAGCTGATGCACTTTTATTGCTACAATATCCTTGTCATGGAGGTGATGGGGTTTGGGCTGTGGTTTCAGGTATCACTGTGCTTTTACATCTAAGGCTGAGCCCTTTTGGTAAGCTGGATACATTTATTTTTTTTAAGAGCTTTTTCTTTTGTTCTTAGAGATGAATTGCTTCTAAGTAATAGGCTTCTGAGTGTACAGATTCATAAATGCTGTAGTGGGCAGACTAAATGCTGTACTTGCAGAACAGCTGGATTCCAGCACTGGCAGTGCTGTAACAGAGGACTCCAGGTCTGAGAAACTCCTGTGAGAAGCATGAGGGATTTATCCCAGCATGGCTCAATCACAAACTATATGAGTTTCTAGAAGAAAGTGACACCTACAACCAGCCACAACCCTGGGCCAACCACAGACTGATCATGCTATTGGCAAAGTTACATTTTCTCTGAAGGTATGTTGTGAGAGCTGTGGTTGCTGCATTTTACTCTTGGAACTTACAAGTGCTTGCTAAATGGACTGGGTCTCTGACCACTGAAGACCCAATATAGCATTATAAAAAACAGAATAATCCAGCCAACTGGATGAAGTCCCCTAAAAAGTCTGTTTATTACAAAAAAAAAAGAAAAAGAAAAAAAAAATCATCGCATAGTTCTTTTCCCCCCTTTTTAAAAAAGGAATAGAAGCCTGGGATTTACAGGGAAGTTTTGAAGTTCTGGAATGTGTGTTTTATTACATGTGTGTTCTGCAGCTCTTTATGCATGCATTTCTCTCTTCATTTCTGGTGCAGCAGAAGGCAAGTCTAACGCTACTCTTACAGTAACGGCAGTGCAATTCCAATCTCACCAGTGATATTCAGCTCCCTTCTGACAGCTGTGGGATTTATGTTTGCATGGGTGTTCTGGCATGATTTGGGAGTGATACCAGGCTTCAGGGCAAGGCACTGTGCTGAGTAATCACAGGGTTCCTTAACCCCTGCATCAAATCCAACATCTCACCAATGACTTCTGATTTTGAGGTTTCCTCTGCTGGTTTTTTGCATGGATTTCCAGATGCAGAAGCTCTGTAATCCTGACAGATTTTTATTGTCATTATCTGTACTTTGTTTGTTGCAAAGTGAAAGGCTGAGCCCTCAGGGGTTGTGTGCTGGGTGTACAAGTCTCCAGACTATTCAGTGGGAATATTCATGCATAGTTCTTTCACTGAGAATAAACATTTATGGTAGCACTGAAACACCTATGATAACAGTTTTATCTGAAATATGACAAAATTTGAAAGGTTGGGATCTGGCCTTGGAAATACTTAAAGGTTATTTTCTTCTGAATTTTTTAAAATAATTTTTGTTTAAATTTTTTTCCTGTGCAATGTAGTAAGGTGAGGCCTCTAAAAACTTGCTTCCCTATTTTCATGTTAAATGTGCATGTTAAGGGTTTTTAATGGCACTGACTCTATTTTATGTGTTTTTTAGAAAATGAGACATGAGGACTTTTAAAAGCTGTTGTTTTTCTTGACTTCACCTTCATTAATCTTATTTAGTTTCTGTAAGAGGCTATTTTGTGAGCTCCACCGATGGGTAATGTTTTCTTTTCCAAAGTTCATGATTCTTCTATTCAAATCACTAATTTTCACTGTTACACTCCAGTGCTTTAGTGCTTCCCAGGCCTCCCGGAATGAGTTTAATTAGCAATGCTGAATAAATTCTGAGACATGATTCATCTTTCTTGTCACTCAGATCTAACTAACGAAATTGCAATTTAAGGATGTGCTTGAAAGCCCTGTGAGAATAGCTGCTCCTGTCCAACTGGGAAAAGACTCAGATGTATATTTGGAAATGAGGATGTTACCTGGCTGCCTGTTTTCAATTTAGCTAAAAGATACAGGATTCAGTCATATGTCCTTGAAGTCTCTGGTATATTGTTTTAAAAATACTGAGCTATGAGCTGTACTTGGCACATACATTCCAAATTAAAGCTCTGCATTTGGGTTTTTTTTAGATGAAGTAATTGACTTGACAAATTTCAAAACTATCCTAGATTTAATATGATTTAATTTTTAATGTGATTTGATTTGTCTCCATATTTTTATGTCTTGAACTGAAAATACAGAAGGGAGGATGTCATTCTCCAGTGATCCTAACTGCTGCAGTGCAGAGATCCAAGGTTTGCCATGTCCTTTTCTCTGAAGCAGGAGAAGGTGTATTTCTGAGACACAGTGTCACGAGGGGAAAATAGGGAATTCACTCAGGTTTCCTGAGTGACCTCAGGAAAGTGCTGTTTGTATTTAAACCCTTGTTCCAGCATGTCCCAGCAGGCACTGCCAGCAGCACAGAGAGCAGCAGGATTTTGCCAGGCTCTATCTCCTTCTGTGCACAAGAATCAGCATTTTACACCATTAATGGATGATAGCTCTTCCTCCAAACACCTGTGGGAAGATTTAAATGTAGTTTCCCAGAATTTATAAAAATGGATCAAAAGAGTAACTTGTCCTAGGAGAGCTGTAAAGCCAAATGAAGCTGAACTGCCTAAATCGCAGGTTTAATTCTGAGACAACTTGCACTACTCCAGCACATGGAGCACTGTGAATAAAAAATATGGATTGTTTAGCACCTTTCCTATGTAGGCACAAAGAATTTAAGGACCAATTGTGGCTGTAGCCATTTCCCTGGATTTTGTCAGATTCAGACAGAACCTGAATGTTATTTTAATATAACCTTAAAAGAACCCCCATGCTATTACTTTTGTATTTATTGCAGTTACACTGACCCTAATGAATTTTTTTTTAATTAATTTGACAGATGTCACAAATCTTTTCAATGCAGTTTAACATCATTAAATATAACCTCACCTAGAAAAAAGGTTCTATGAAGTGAAGTGGTGAGTGCCAGTGCTGGATTCTGGAAAGCCATGAGTGTCACAAAGGACTTAGAACACAAAAAGTTAGGGAGTAATGTTTGTGGGGCAGTTTTACAGGGTTCTCCCTCCCATGCCTCATCAGTACATCTCACCTAGAAAGACAAGCTCCTCTAAAAGGGAAGCTGTATATTAGTTTAGCTTTTAAGTGTTGTGTATAGCTGATTATGCCTTCAGAACCAAATTCAATGACCTTAGGAACCTTTTTCCAGATTTTAATGATTTTTTACTTTCTGTGACTTTGCTCACACGTAGAAGCTAACAGGGCTAAAGGGAGCCTCTGAAAAGGAGGTGTTATTCCACTTCCTTGGAGACATGATCTTGTTTTATGTGAAGCCTGCACAGATTTTTTGCACCTGATGGACCTAGTTCTGCTTGGAAGAAGGACAAGAATAAATCATAGCTCCTTACCTTGTATGTGAACCTGTGGAGCAGTGCAAATACAGAGTTATGATCCAGGCCATCAGAAATACAAAATGAATGATTTGAGGACTGGATTCTACTGCATTCCAATATTTTATAAACTTTAGAGCATTGGTAGTGTCCTCAACTGGAATATAAAGAAAGCAAACCCTTCCAAAGGTTTATAGGACTGTACTTGGTGCTCTCTTACTGCCCTAATTTATGATTGTTGGAAATTCACAAGCTGTGAAATGTGTTGGTCGCAGAGCTGATGGCAATAACTTCAGAATATGAATGAGAGCATCTGGGTTGCTATTTACCTTTGTTTCACAAAGTCAGCTTTTTATCTTTGCATCATTTAACCCCAGAAATATGGCTGGGTTAGACAGGCATGTGGAGCCTCCTATGGAACAGAAGTTTTTCTTTCTCTAACTTCAGTAATTTCTTCTGTGAAAAAATTTACTTTTAGCTTTGCCACCTTTGGCTGTTCCTCTATAGGAGTGCAAAGCAAATAAAGGTAAATAAAAACAAGCAGTAGCTTTCCTCTGTAAAAGCAAAAAGGTGATAAGACCCAGAAATTCTTTATTTTTTATTCACTTTATAGTGGCTTGGGTAAGGTGAAGGCCCAGGCAGCAAGCCTGCATGTCACTCAGATCTCATTTAAACCCCACTTTGCAGACTTTCTCTAGTGCATATAAATTTTGCTTGGCTTTAGTTACAGATTAATTTCCCTGTGCCAAACTTTCATGCCTTGCAGTTTCAGTTTTCATATTTGTCAAATGGTGGAGAGATGGTTTAGCTTTCTCAAATATTTGTCAATTGCCATGAGGTTTTCTTGGGCAGAAAATTATAATATTGAGTCTTGCTATTGTTCACCAAAAATAGGAATCTGCTGGAGACAGTTACTGTGTGCTAAAACCTCTTTTGTGTTTGATGTCCAGATTTTTGAGACAAAATCAGGGATACCTTGGTGTGATTTAATAGTCTGTGTTATGTGGGAGTTCAAACCAGGTAATGACTAAGGCTGCTTTGAATCTATGCCCAACTAAGTGGTTTTTTTTTTACCAGAAAAAGAGGAAACCTTAACTTCTGCGGCAATTGGTGAATCTGAATCAAGGCACTGATACTTTGTGATAGCCAAACCAGGATCATTCATTTATTGTGTTGTGACTGGATGTGACATCCCAGCCTCATTTGTTTGCAAAACTTCTTGATACTTTCCTGAATTGATGGGTTGGTATAAACAAAACTTAGAGGCTGTCACCATATCTTATTTTCTGGCCTTACCTGACTTTAGCTCTGATGAGATAAAAGAAGATGGTTTTTGTGATGAAAGCCCTTGCTTGACCTCACATGTGTTTATGGATACAATTTTGACTGCTTGAGTACTGCTTTTACTGCCTCCAGGCCTCTTGGTACAACACATACATATCAAGCACCATGTTAAGGACTGGCCAGCTCTAAAGAAACAGGCTGAGGACAAAAAAGATATAAATAAGATTTTTTTGAAAGAGTGAAGGAGTTTTATATCCAGTGAGGCATGAAACTCTTTCCTTTCACTTCCAGACGGGTTCTGTCTCATGGCCAGCAGAGAAACCATCTTCCTCCTTCCTTTCTGAGCACCAGGAGTTGTACAGCCAGGACACAGTAGTGAGCCAGGGTCTGAAAGCCTTAGATCAAAGGAGATATGTTCACCTCTGGTGCCTTAACCCAGGCTTGGGTTCAGGTCGAAGCTGGAGAGAGGTCTTGGACTATGGCATTCACATTTTCGGAAAAATCCCTTCACCCAGGATTTTTCTCCTGGGAAAGCTGAGAAGCCTCAGAGAAAAAGAAAACAATTCTTATCTCATTTGCTTCTCCTGTGTTGTGCTCACATGTGGAATGTGTTTGGAGATTGTTTACCCACAGGTGATTGTTTCATTGGTTTCATGTGAATTGTTTTGACTCTTTGGCCAATCAGTGCCAAGCTGTGTCAGGACTCTGGGAGATGAGTTTTCATTATTATCCTTTTAGCATTCAGCAAGTATCCTCTCTGTATTCTTTAGTGTAGTATGGTATTCTTTAATATAATATAGTATCATAAGTTAATAAATTATCTTTCTAAGAACCTCTTTCCTTGAGGTTTGTTTATTTTACACTCTTCTTTTGAGGTTTTGGGTCAAGCTGGAGCTTCCTTTCTGCAGTTTAGATGTTGAAAAGCTCTTAGATAAACAATGTGAGAGGAACCATACAAATATTTTCAAGTGTCCTGGATGGGCAGAAGGTTTTGAAGAAGGTATAGCATTAAAGACCCATAGGTAGAGCCCAGCATTTGGTCTCTCCAAGCAGAGTGCAGATATCATGGGATAAGTCATTGTTTTATCAAGCTTGATTTGATGTGGAGATAGTTGAAATCCCTCTGCAATGTGCTGCTGATAAGGATGTGTGTAGTATATATATGTATATATATATATATAAATACACATATATTCATATAAATACACATACACAAATATATATATTTATATTTATGTCTTAACCCTTTTGCAAATATCAATTGACAGTGTTCTGTAGTTTTTTCCCCAGCCTGTAAATGGTTATAATTCTACCTTCTTTTCTTGGCTGAGAAATTTTTTGTTTCTCACAGGACATCACGCTCTTATAATATATAGATCTTATTTTATAGAGATATATGTATAATATATATATAAATATATTATATATCTTATTATATATATATTTCATTAAAATTGCTGATTTCCTTTTCTTTTACATGTTGAGATTTTAATTCTAGATAAGCTTCACAGCTTAGAGCATACTTTTTCCAACCAGGGTACACTTCTTTTTCAGGGTTTTTTTTTTTTTCAAGAATTTTAAAAATGAGTATTTTACTCAGCTGGTGGTTGGGTGATTCTAACTTAGTGTTTCATTACTGCATTATGTTTTTATTTCCTCTGCTGAATGCTAGAACTGGAGTTGCAGAGAAATTCACCCAAGATTTTCTGTCATTTACTGTGCGATTAATCTTCTAATAAACTTAGGTAATGTATTTCTAATTTGGATCCCTGTTCACTTGTTTTATCACTGAAAGGAAGAATCCACAAGAGAGGCTCATGTTCATGTCAGTGTTTTCTTCTTCTAAGGTTTCCACAGCCCACTTGGTGGTCCCTGACCATCACTTACGGTTCAAGAGTATTTCCAAAGCCAGTGACCTTAGGTAGTTCCAAAAAAATCCATTCTAGAGCCTGGGGTCCCATTGGGCCTCTGCTGGTGGAGGAGTGGAGGACACCACACTGAGCCCCAGCCCATTTCCTCAGGGCAATATCTGTAACAGCAAATGCAATCTAAGCAGAGATTAGATTAATTTTGATCTCATTGTCAGCTTCATATTGCCTGCTTTGGCTGACTCTGCTTGCAGCAGTAGAGAAGCTTGGCTAATAATCTTGCAAATGCTGTATCCTGCAAACTTTTTCTTTCTGGAAACTTTTTCTGGTCATATGAAACCAAATGGGCAAAGCAAAAGTGATTAATTGTACACAACTACAATGCCAGCTTTTCCCCCAAGCCTATTTAAAAAAATCCTGATGTTGCCAGTCACGAAGTCAGTTTCAATTCTAAGATAGAATTTTTATTCATTAAATTCACGGTGACATTTACTTGGCAATGGGAAATTTGTGATCAAGTTTGAAATTCTTTCCCAGTCAGATGCAAAATGCAGCTGTGGCTTTCTCACAGTGAGGACTGAGCAAACAGTAAGGTCCCAGTGCAAACAATAACCACAGTGTAATGCAGTATATCTTGATATTTTGCATAGTAGCTTTTGTAAATATCGAAGGATTTTGTCTGCAGCTCGGAGATAACTTTTGTTCAACAACAGCTGCAGCAGAGCAGCTCAGATTATGCAGCTGCCTTAGAAGAGCCTGGACTAAACTCACCCAGTTGTAATCAGCTTGCAAATTTGTTACCTGGGAGTTGAGAAATGAGCCTGAAAGAGGCAGGAAATTGCTTCAGAGGGGAAACTGAGGCGCAGATGGTGGGGCAGAGAGGTGAGCTGAGCCTGGGAGAGGGCTGGGTGTTGAATGTTGCATTGGCAGGGGTGGGAGCCCAGGGCCTGCAATTTCAGGATTATCAGTCACAGCAGGCAGGGCTGATTTGTCAGGGTGCAGGCTGGGAGACAGGCAAACCCAAGTCCAACTGCACTTTTTTACATTTCAAAGCTGTCAATCTGCAAGCACTTTCAGAAAAAGGATGGCTCCACTTATAATTAGATTTCTCCAAATAAGAAAATTGTCATGTCTCGTCACCAGCCTCGTGCTTTTGGAGACATCTGTGTTTAGTTTACTGCAGATTTACAAAAAAACAAGCAGCAAAGAAGTAAAATTTTCAATTCTTCCCTGTGAATTTGTTTAGATTTAAAATGAGCAGGCTTTGTATGTAAAAGGAAGGTACAGTCTACCTAAGTTAGAGACGTGATGAATTATAATCAGAAAGCTTATTTTTATCTTTGGTGGTTGATCCACAAATGGCAAATCCTGTCTTGGAGAAAGTAGTTTATCATGGGCCATAAAGCTGGACTAGCAGTGCTACACTCAGAGTCATGGTTTTATCTTAAAGGGACTTTTTCTTATAAATTGGCTTTCTATAGAAGCCAAGAGGAATACTCCCAGGTGTAAGAACAGTTCACAGAAATCAGAACACCAAGTGTAAGCCATATTTTCACATGTGGTGCTGGTGACAATGACATAAACAACGTTTAAAGATAGGTGTTTGTGACCTCAGGTTGCAGAGTTGTACATTACCCACACTGGTGTTTTGGATGCTCTATTTTTTTTTCTCTTGTCACAGCTCCTGAGGTCACACTGGGGTGGACTGGATGTGTTTCTGAATTAGCCACAGTAACATTTATTAGACTATGTGTAAGGATTTGGCCCATTCTTTTAGAAAGTTCCTCAAATACCCTGATAAGGTGTGTTTTACTTAAAAAAAACAGGAAGGGACTCACACATATGACTTCAACACCTTTTAAAATCCAAACTGTTTGTAGATAGATGATCTTTATCCATTCAGGACCTACCTGGGTTAGTTTAAAAGGATCAGCTTCTGTCTGTGTTATTCAAAGGACTGTGTGACCAAGGTTTAAATTAGGTATTTGGGAGTGCAGTGTGTTGTGCACACCCCCAACCCACTGCCAGTATTTGGGCTAAGAATAAAGGGTGTAGATTCTCTTAAAACACAAATTTTGGAATGTTTTCCTCAACACTTGCACAGCTCCAGACTGTAAACTGTTTGGAGAGCCTTTCAGAGTGTGTTTGCAAACCACAGAGAGTACAGCAGAAGCCATACCTGATCCCTGAGTTATTCATGTTCTTATTTACTAAACAAAACTACCTAAAGCAGACAGATTAGGAGCTTAATTTGGAAAGATGTTTGTCCTGCAGCACACTCTGTCCAGTACCCCCAGCAGAGGCACAGCAACAGGCCATGGCAGATAACAGCTGCCTTTGGTGGCCCCACAAAACACAGGCACTACAAAAGAAGTTGGTGCTATTTCTGTGCAAACAAAAGATGTACCCTGGAAGAAAATGCCTGCCTGTGAAATAACAATAGCAAAAATAGCTTAAAATCTACTTAGGGGATGCTGGGCCAGTTCCACAAAGACATAGGTAAACAGAACTTTAAAAACAAGCAGAGCTGTTTATCAATGGAGAGATTTCCAAAATGGCACAGCTGCAGTCAGCCCTTGCTGTGATGACAAAAATCCTTTCTCTTGCAATATCAGATTTTATATATATATAATATATATATAAAATACTCTTCCAGTATTTTACATATATAGATATATAAAATATGTATTCCAAATACACCTTAAATACCTGCTACAATATGTTACAATGGCCATGTCACCTGGTTGCTTTCAGTCTATTAATTGCAAACTTGCCCTGAGAACAACTTTTATTTTATTTTTATTTTATTTTAGAGGAAACTATCAGAGGAAACAGCCGTATGTTTCCACAGGAGGTGTAGCTGTGATCCTCTCCGAGTCCCAGGAGAGCAGAGTATTCCTCCTTCCAAAGTGAAAGTTCTGCACACAGTGTGAAAGGAAAAACAGGTCACTATTAACTATAGAGTGATTTTTTTCTGTTTTCTTGCAGGAAGCTGTTTTGCTCAAATGTTCCATGTGAACAGTTCTGCTAAGCTTGAAGGGTGAAACCATTAAACAGGCAAAATAAACAGGTAAGTCTAGACCAAGTAAAACAGTGAGCAAATGACTAGAGAAGCATCCATATAAAAGAGTTATACACATAAGCAAAGGATTTATCACTTACAGCTTACTTTGACTTGGATCCAAGTGAGTACACCATTCCCATCTGAATCTTTCTGTTTAGTTTTGTTTCAAATTCTCTTTTCCAAGCCCTGAACAGTGTATTTGGGATGGCTAGTTTGCTAGTATTTTATCATGGGAGCTAAAATAAATTGTGATCCCTTCCTGTGATGAGAAGATTGTACAGATTTTTTAAAAAATCAACTTTTTGCATACAGCTTTTAGATATTTTATATTCAATGTGATTAAATGTGTGTCAGTGTGATTAAATGTCAAAAAGCCTTCTCTGAACGAACACTTTGGTTTCTTATTGGTTGGACTGGAAATCTTTCATGTGGTGCTTACTCAGGTCAGCTTTATCTCTGTGTTGGTCAAAGTCCATCTCTTAAAACTGAAATACTGGGCTGATAACTGCAATCCTGCTTTTTAGCTTTGATAACTCTTCTAAACTCCAGAGCTGAAGATGCTGGAGAATCTCTAGCACACTGCAAAGATTATTTGCAAGATTAAGTTGCCCCTGTACACCTTGGCTTAGAAAGTTTCATATTCTCTTGTAGAAATATTGCAGAGGTAGTAGAGGAGTTGTTCTAACCTGTGTTTGTTGGATAATTGTTGTTAGGAGACAAAATTACAGTCAATGAGGAACATGCTGCTCTTTAAATATTTTTTTTTAATTTAAGCCTTTAACCAGTGAGGGTGTATACTCTGGATTTCAAAGGTTTTTAAAGTAACAGGTTATTAAAATATACAACTTTGAAAACACAATCAAGTTCTAAATCTCTTCAGCTCTGTCTACACCCCTTTTTTTTTTCATTTCTCTTTCTATGCTACCAATATGAAAGAGTATTTGGTGGCAAACAAGGAATCCAAATTCTTATGTAATCCTGAAGGGAATTCTAGCAGAGAGCACTGATAGAAATTAAAGCTTTGATGATATGGCTGGCTGTCCAGTACTTCCAAAGAGCTGTACAAAGCAGATGCAAAGAAATCATCATCTTTCTAGCATTCCCACATTTCTAAAAGCAATGAGATTAACAATTAAAAAAAAAAAACAAAACCAAAAACCCAACAGTAAGAAATCCCACGACCAATTCTTGTTGTTTTCTCCTGAATTTAGGAAAATGGTCAGCCCCAGCTAACCAGTTCTAGTGAACCTGCTTGGAGGAGGCTGGACCAGAGAACCTCCAGATGTCCCTTCCAACCTCAACCATCCTGTGATGATTCTGTGAAGACCAGAATATTACTGGCATTATTACTGGTGAGTTGAAATGTTCTGTACATAAAACCAGTCACTCAGTAAAATCTGTTCATTTTTTTACAATGGCTGTAATTCACTTGCCCAATAAACCTGTACTATCATTTTATGTTTCAACACGTAGTGGAAACTTACCCAAAACAAGGCTGTTAGTTCAGCCTTCCAAAATAAAGAGGGGGTTTGTTTGTTTTTAAAAATCCATTTCTAAATGGCTGTAAAGCATAAAAAAGTCATTGGCCCAGGGTGTTCTGATGCTGTGTCTGTGCCTCTCCGATGCTGAGCTGTAGACCAAACACTTGAGTCCTGAGCACGTTGAGTTTTTAGGAAATACTGATCAAAAAATAATGGGGGAAAACAGCAGAAAAAGATGAATACATTTATTGTCAGGAAATTGTCTGACCTTGGTTTTGCTAATTGCCAGTTCCAGAAGAAAAACATTTTATTCTTTGATTCTAGTCCTTCACTTTGAAGATTATTGTTAGCTGCACATATCAGTCTTTGTTCACTTGTTGATACTCACGTAAGGTAAAGTTCTTGTTCCTTTAGTATTGCTAAATCCAAATTATCTAACCTTCCACATTCTCATTAAAAGGCTTTGAATTATTTTTTTCCCCATGGAAATTCCAACTTAGGCTGGATGGCTCTTCTAAGGCAGGAGTTTATTTTGATTTGGCATGCAAAATTTAACAAACACATCATAATTTAGTTGTGTTTTTAAAGAGATTCAAGATTTTGAATGGATGTGCTTAAATTCCTGAGCTGCTGATATCACTGCTGATACCAGGTGAAATTACTTGAGCTCTGGGGAAGGCCTTTGAATTCAGAGACTGAGTAAGAGCCCAGAATTTAACATTTTGACAGGGGAAAGGAGCATTTGAAACATGCCTACACTGGGATGGCAGCAGGAGCAGGATAATGAGCACAGCTCCTTACAGCTGCATGTGCAGGAGCTGTAAATCTGCTGCTGGAGGGCTCAGCAAGGGCTGTGAATTCCAGCACTTCTCTGAATTTACTGGAGCAGGGGAGGGATCCAGGCAGTCATGAACCTGCCTCTGTTTCTCCTTGCTGCCTCACAGTCTCCCAGAGCACCCTGGGACAAGCTCTCCCTTTGTTCTCATTTGTTGGGGGAATAAAGGCAAAACTCTATTTAACTCTCTGTCTCAGGTGGGTAATGTGTTCCTTTTCCTTGTTTGAGAAGGATTTTTTTTAATCCAAGGAAAGCATTTGTCCCTCTCCAAAAATTCAAAATGTTTTCCAGGGATGAAGGTGGGGAAAAAAAAAGTTGTCCCTACTGCACTGAAGGGTTTTCTCCCTTGAGCATCCCAAAGGCAGGAGACAAAATACAGCAATTCTTTCTGCAAAAAACAAATGCTGACTCTCAGCAGAGCACAATCTTGGCTTCATCAATCAGGAGACTACAAGGAACAGCATGAGGCTTACACAATCACACACAGGCTCTGTGCTCACCTCCTCACACCTAAAATTTCCTGCAAAACTTTCTGTTCAGTTCCCCGCTTGGTTTTTTTTTAACATTTCTGAGAGCGTATCTGTTCAGCTTGTAGGATTTCTGTAAAGGTGTTTCAGTTTTGTGAACAGCAAGTGCTTAAATTAATGTGAAATTAAATGAAAAAAGGGTGTTTTACAGTGAGGTATCCTCACTCTGCTCTTGCTCAACAAAGTGAAATGAGGACTCAGCCTCTGTAGTGATATATAGTGTTTACTTATTGTCAGATGGTAGGTGTGGCTATCAGGGAAAATTGTTGCAACATATTTTTTTCTTCACACAGGGCAATTAAGAGTGATATTATTTGTAATTAATTGAGACTGAGATTTCTTCAAAGCTGCTCATCATTAGCTTCTATTTACCCTGCAGTGGCTTTTTTTTTTTCCCATTGAGAAGTACAGCTGAGTCTCTGTGCATTGCTGTGGCAGGATAAAGGGGTTGGAAAATCCCTGCAGCTGGTAGAGGGGGAAGAAGACACTCCCTAAAATCTCCCTTCTGAGGTTTTATTGCTGGTTCCTGCTCCATAAATGACCTCATCATATTGTGAGAGGATTTACTGGGAAGAAGAGGTGCTCTTGGTGCCCTGTAGCTGATTTTGGGGGGATAGAAGTGAGTTAAGCCTTTAGGGTTCCTAAAACTGTCGTGCCCCAGTCTGTGAGGAAAAAAGAGCAAAATCTTGGAATGAAAAAGTAGATTAAATCTGTTACTTTTAAGGGCAAGGGAGTGCTGTGTTTCCAAGACATATTGCAGTGGCAGAATTAGAGCCATCCTTACTTTGTTTTAATTCTGTGTGACAAGAACTGGTGAAATTAATACACGGGCTGGTAAAATACAGGGAACAGATTGATATGGTTATGAAGCATGCGAGCCTGAAGCATGTACTACAAAATACTGCTAGGAACTGAAGAGATGTGCAAAACAACTAGAAAACACCTTTAATTCCACAAAGAATGTAAACTTTCCACTTCTAAACTGGCAGATTTTATCCTTTTGCAGGAAATAATAACTCTTTCAATCTGTGTTGTTTTCTGAATACTGCTTTTCAGTACTAAATCCTGAGCATTCTTGCCCTAGGGTGAGAGTCAGGTCTTTTCCACACCAGTGCTGGCTTCTCCCAGACCATCTCATGGTGTCTGGGACACCCAAATGAGGGTGAGATCCAGTGGGAGATAAAACAATATTATTACTTGTGTTGTTAATGAGCTGCCTGCTGATGTCTCATGGTAAATATGATTAAGAAATCACGACACAGATAGGCTGTAGCCTGTTCCCTGTGGTTTTGGGTTTCAAAACACTTGTTTTGTGTCTTTGGCAAAAAAAAAAAAAAGGGGAGTGGTAGTGGCATTGAATGAGAGGGCAAACTTAGGCTGAAGTATAGCTTCCTTTTGCCAAGAGCAAAGAAATTATAAAAACAAATTCTTGGCTGAAAACTTAAAAGGATAGGTTTGGAATGTTATCTTAAAGGACGTTACAATCCTGGAGCTTCCAGTCATACCCCAGATAAAACACTTTGTTTATACCTTACCCCATTTCACATACAATGCTTCTATGGGAGATGGGCTACAGGGATTCATCCTGGCTTGGGAGGACAAAGAGTTTCATTAGAGGGGTTTTTCTTTCTGTAATCTGCTGGTTTTATACATCACACTTATCTACGTTTTTGCAGCAAGTACTGGTGAAACTGTACAGATTTCATACTGTTGTTCTGGGATTTGCTCCCTTTCAGGAAGCCAAGAGAAACGTAAGAAATACACAGTATTTACATCAGCGTGACCTGGAAAAGAATCCAGGAGAGAGTTTTTAATAACACCTTTACCATCCACTTTTCAGACTTTAATTTGAGCTTTTATCTTTGTGGTTTGTTTTAAAGAAAATGAGCCTTTTGGAGCTGTGAGAATTAAATTGGTGCTGCCATTTCTATGCTGATAAATTACCTGAAGCTGGACATTTCCAGCAATATGGGTACCTTCATTATTGAGAGAGATCACAGTTTGAATCATGTTTAGCATAACCAGAAAACCTCACTGCCTCACAGCAAGTGTTGGCACCCCTCTTTGTTGTTGAAAACAAACCACAAAGGGCTGAATTTTGGGTTTGTGGGCTTTGATAACAAAAGAGGGCACAGTTCTGGCTTCCACTGGAGCTGAGAGCAGAGCTCCTGCTGTCCACAGCAGCAGCAGGATTTCTCTGTACAGCAAAGTGTGGGAGAGCTGCAGAAGATCTGTAAATGTTTTTGAAATTCAGCACTAACTTCGGTTCTCCTAAGTGCTAAGGAAAAAATTCGCTTTTTGCCTTGAATGCGTGGCATTTCCACTTCTTTTAATTCTGTTCGGTAATTTGCTCTTGCTTGTGCCTGCCTTAAGGGCCTACAGAACAGAAGGTGTGGTCTTCTAAAATAAACTTGCATTGTTTTTGTGGGATCCACCTGATGCTTTGCACTTTTGCTTTAGCAGTAAAAGTGACTTCTGCTGACAGCTGGAGTAATTGCTGTGCACGGAATAAAAATGCCTTGGTTTTCTTGCCCTGCTTCTAAAATTTAAGTGTGTTCTTGCAGATCTAAGCTGAAATACAGAGATAAATTCTTGCTCTATGCCATAAAAATGGTTTATATATTTTTCTGATGCTTGAATGTGCAGAAGACACATGTAATCATTATTGAAAGGTAAAAAAGAGAACGGGGCAGATTTGGAGGCAATGAATTTTGTTTTTATATCCCATTCTTTCTCATTGTTCATTATTTATATAAGCTCTACTAGTCCTTTTTCCAACTCCCCTTTGAATTAATAAGAGTCAGAACTAGTACAAAGAGACTTTTGTAGAGGTTTAAAAGATGAAACACTCTTTTCAGAGGTGACAAAGCCGTAACTTTAAAATGAGTCCTGCTAAGCGGCCATCTACTGGTGCAGCAGGTAAGCACTTGCTCTGAGGGGAGGTAGAGCTTCAAGCAAATATCAGTAGATGGATGGTCCTGTCATGGTATTCATTAAATTTTTGCCTTTTTTCACATTAGAACATTGTTAGAAAATATGGAGAATGGAATCAAATGACAATGAAGATTGGGCATTTTCATAGTGATGAACTCACTTTTGAATTTGACAAACCACACACTTTGAAGATCACATTGTCCTGTGACTCTTCACCCCTAACTGGTCATTTTGCCATGTCATTACAAGCTGGCTACTCCAAAAGTTCTAATTTTGGTTTTTGGCTTCTTTTTCTACACTGCTGTGTCAGAAGGTGAGGGGAGGATCTGTTTTTAATGCAGCACACTTGAGGCAGATAGTGATGCTATTTAAGTTTTGTGCAGCTTGGCAGAAGGAAAGAGCTCCAAGGATCCTTTGCAGTGGTTCAGTTATTAGCCAGAGGATTAGTGGTGTCTCTAACAAGCACCACTGGTAGCAGCTCAGGGGGAGTCTTCCTCAGAAGATCCTTTGCTGTTGGCATCCCTTTGTTCACAGCACAGGAAGGTTTCAGCCAAAAGTGGGGGCACAAGCAAAGTCAATGCTTTGTGACTCTTGGAGAGACAGAAAAATACACAGGGACTTGAGGAGGCTTTTTGGCTGATCATTACTGATCATTGGAAATTGGTATAAAGAACTACATGTGATAAATTTGGCAAAACTTCTGGATTCTGTTTCACTTGCCTGTGGGAGTAGGAAGTGTGAGACAACATCAAGTCAGATATGGCCAGTATATTCAGGCTTACACAGCCAGAAAAAGAAATGTGTGCTCTTAACAGTGACTTAATTTTTGTGCCCTGTGATGCTGGCTGACATTAGAAGGCTTTCAAAGAATCTTTGTTTAGTTTCCATTCTTTCATGTAGAGCTGTGTTATTCTGTGAAGCTATCTAGCTGAACCGCATACATGGGGGATGAATTCTTTTTCCTAGAATGTAGCAAAGCTTGTGATCAGCATAAGTGGAAAAACCCACATTCTTGCTGCCTGCTGGAATGCACAGCTGCATTCCCAGAAGAACCAGCCAGCCCCAAACCCTTCTCCTGTCTTTTCTTCTTTTGTGTGGCCTTGAGTTGAGTGACTGCTTTTTGTTTGTGGATTTCATTTTCATTTCCATTGCATCTCTATTGTCACACATGCAGGTGCTGGGGTTTGGTTCCTTGCTGGCACTTACTGAGAAACAAGAGAACAACATTTCCCCTGTGTGCCAGATCCCTGACAGGAACAGGTAAAAGCAGCGCACGTTAAGTGTTCCCCCCCTGCACAGGACATGTGAGTTGTGTTCTGCAGTCTGAGATAAACATTGGATCAACCCAGCAGCTTGGTTTGGAGATAAAATCCTCAGGCTGTTTGTCAAGTTCTCAGCTACCACCAGGGTCTGGCTCTAGAAGGAGAGAGGAGCTGCTGCTCCCTGGTGCATTTTGGTGTGGAGGCCTGCCTGTAGCAGGGGCAGGGGGACAGCAACCTAGAGGACACAAAAAGGACCAAAAATATTTGTTAAAAGAGGATTTAGAGCATGCCTGAGTGCCACACAGAGGCTAAAGGCACAGCACAAGGATCTGAAAGCCTGGGCAGTTGTTGCTCTTTGCACAAGTCAGTGCTGTCAGTGGAACTGTAGAATTGCACTCTGTAGCTGCTATCAGTAATTTTTTTCCAAAGTTATTCACAAAACTTGAGTTAGGGTACATGAAAAATAATTCATTGTACTGTCATATTTTCCCCTTTAAGCAGATGAAGTTGTCATTCTTTTCAAATTAAAAGAACTGTGAAAAATAAATGAGGAGTCTCTTTTCTAGTGCACTGTGCTGTCACCCACAGGACTGTAGTTTTCAGTTCCATTGTTAGAGTTGCAGAGAAAAACTTATTTGTCTAAACTGAGATAATATTTAGATCTCTGAAATCTGCATTTTCTCTCAGGTCCCTCTCCCCCCAGTTTTAGGGCATGAAGAGAAAACCTAAAACTGTAAAATAAATCATCAAATGCTGCAGAAAGCTGAGCATAGCTTTTACTACATACCTTTGCAATTAGAACTAATTTACTGCCCTGTGAGATGGGGGAAATGTGCAAGGTACTCCTTGGGTAAGTAGAGCACAGTGAGAAAAGCAGAGCTGTTCTGTAAAAGTTATCTGCTTGTATTCAACAATTGTCAGGGTCATTCTTACAGCTACATACCGCAGAGCATTAATTAATGGGGCTGCAGCTGGTGGTACCACTTTGGCTGCTTCAGCCCAGCTCTTATTCCATATTTCTCAGGTTCCTATGACCACTCTTGGACCTCATCCCATCACCTTTTTTTTTTTTCCCCCAAAGTACAAAAAGTACTTAAGTCTCTACTGGAAAACTGCCAGGCTTTCATAAAAAGAACAGAGCTGTCGTTTCTTTGCTATTTTTATCTCCTCTGCCAAAAAAGACACCATGTTGCATTGGCAGTTGTATATTTTAAATTGCTTTCTCTGTTGAGCTTCTCAGGTCAGGCTCCAGGCTTTCTGCAGCCATTGGAGCTCCAGCATCTTGCTGACTGCAGCTCTGGGGGCACTGGATTTTAGGCAATGATTCCCACACACAGCAGGGCTGCACTTCCCAATTTCCTAAATGTCAGGAGGCACACAAGTTTGAAAAAGAGCTGCTGGGGCAGGTGTATAGAGAAAAGCCTGTGATAAAAGGCTGATTCCAGTCACAGTGTCTTTGGCAACAGGAGGGTGCAGTTGTGACTAGGCTTGGCTTGGCAGAGTGGCAAGGTTCCCCTGGAGTTCCCTTTCCTAGAGCCAGGATCTCAAGGTCTGAAGGATAAAGCAGTTCTGTCCTCCTGTAGTTTGTGTAATCCTGCCATGAGGACCAAGTCACTTCATCCCCTCTGGGCCAGGTTTTATTGCTCAGGAGTTGTTGAGATGGAAACTGCAGGCACAGAGTTTGTGCTGGTTGGGAGTGGGGCTGTGGCTGATCCCCAGTGGCTGCAGCTGTGCAGGACAGGTGAATGCTATTGAAGGTGAGGAGCCATGGAGTGCCCAGGGGTGCTGAGCAATCACACAGGGAGCAGAGGGCACACAGGGGCAGGGCATCAACAGGGCACCAATGGCAAGATTCCCCTGGAATTCCCTTTCCTAGAGCCAGCATCTCAAGGTCTGAAGGATAGAGTGGTTCTGTTCTCCTGTAGTTTGTGTAATCCTGTCATGAGAACCAAGTCACTTCATCCCCTCTGGGCCAGGTTTTATTGCTCAGGAGTTGTTGAGATGGAAACTGCAGGCACAGATTTTGTGCTGGTTGGGAGTGGGGCTGTGGCTGATCCCTAATTGGCTGCAGCTGTGAAAAGCAGGTGAATCATATTAAAAGTAACAGCCATGGAGTGCCCAGGGGTGCTGGGCAATCCCACAGAGGGCACACAGGTGCAGGGCATCAACAGGAGGGCATAAAAGGCTGGGCTGAAGGACAAAAAAAGCAGCCACTTGCAGCCTCCTGAGGTGCCATGGTGTCACTCTGCATGGGCTGAAGCTTTCTGGAATTGTGTGGTGACACTCTATGCGTTGTGGCTGTCTCAACTGTGACATCTGCTGTGACAGGAAACAGCAAGAAGGTAAATCTATTCTCATTACTCTATGTCCTTTCAGCATAAAAGGTAATTCCACACCATTCTAATGGAATTTTAAAGATGGAGTTAGCTGCCAAAAGCACTTAAAAATAAGAATGTGTGCAAGCCCAAAACACTTACTTTGTCAATGCTTTTAATTCTGATGAATTGTCATTTAAGATTCTGCTTTGGACTGTGAGAGGGAAGATTTCATTGCCAGAATACAATCTGTTCCTGCAAAGACTGACTCTTATATTTAAATTTGAATGAATAATATGAGTGGCCTTTGCTGTAATTGCCACAGCCTAATTTGGGATATGCAGAAAGCTTGTGAGATTAAAACTTTTTGGAGGGTATTATTAATTCAGACACAGTCTTCAGCTCCAAAGTGCCTTGGCAATATTTGCATTTAGTGGTACAGCACCTCAATGTGTATTTTTACTGTAACCTATAATGTTACTTATTGTCTCCTAAATATATATATATATGTCATAGATATAGGTATGGAAACACAAGGAGATAAATATCTGAAAAAAGACTGGAAATCACTGGAATAGAGAGAGATGGGGAAAGGCTTCATGAAAGCTGTCCTACCACAGGAAACACAGTTTGCTGTAAAGTGCTCAGTGGTGAAAAATGTAACCACACTTATTCTCCACTGTTTGAAATATTCTTTTCTCCTCCTCCCCCTACATTCTCCTGGATCCTCCAAATCCTTGTAACAGCAGGTTTTGTTTAGGTCCCTTTGATCATACAGTTCCTACTGTGGAAAGCTTTGTAGTCAAACACCTGCTTTATACAAGTAAAATGAACTAACTTTCACATTTAGAAAAGGCTTCATCATCTTTGGTATTGATGCCAAAGAGGACACAGCTCGAACACTCTTCTTCAGAATGGAGAGTGAACTTTCTGAGAATTTAAAATTATATTGGCGAGTGCCACATCTTTGGCACTCTTTGCAAAGTCTAGAACTGCAGGGTAGCTGGTGATGCCCTGAAGACAATTAGCAATTAGAAAATTAGAGGGACAGGACATGCAAAAATCTGATACAACTTCTTACATGCTGCTTTAAATCTTTCACTGGGACCACACTGTGAGGAAGCAGATCTTTCAGCTCTTAACCCACATGCAAAGCAAACACTCTGGCTTTTATTGCCTTTTTTTATTCAATCTGCTCCATGCTAGCTTCTGTTAATGCAGAATTTGGTACTTGGAGTTGAGAGAGAGCTCTTTTGTCTTGCCCCCTGTAAATCAGCTAATCCCAAGCCCTGGGCAGCCTGCCTGCCCCACTCACAAGTGCTGAGAGGAGGGATTCTGGGGGGAGCTTGCAGCTTTGGTTCTTGAACTGAGCACTGATTTATGGCTTCTCACTGAGCTCATTGCTTGGCACGTAGTGATGGCCAATTTGATGGATTAGGAACTCGAGCAGCTCAAGGGCCCTTAACATTTGTAACCAATCATAATCTGGCTGGCAGTGACCACAACAAAAACCCCACATATTCTTCTTTGGATCTATTTTCAACTAGTTTAGCTTTGTTTTCTTCTTGGAGACCTGCTGCTGCCATTAGATACTCTTTGATTTGGTTCCAAGGATGGGTCAGAGTCACATTTTTCTTTGATAAACCTATTTTGGTCCCCTCATTGATGTATGCTGCTGAGAGTTGCAGGTTTCTTTTTGGTCTACTATTGCATTACCACATCAAGGAGAGCTGTAGAAGGGGCAGGAGGGTTTTACACAGCATCAGAGGGTGCACTTGGGCTACTTTTGTGTCATCTGAATATTAGCAGCACCTCAGGTATCACCAGTTCATCAGTGTCTGTGAGGTGTGTGAGGCAGAGTGCTTCAGAAGCAGCATTAGAAAGGTTTTGCTGCACTAAAGGGGTGGGGAGGAAGCTCTGAATGAGGCAAACTCTATGAATAGACATTGTTCACATATTTAAAATTAAGCCTAGTTTGGGAATAAAATTGTGAGATCAACTGCAATTCTCAGCCAGGCTGATACTAATGTCAGTGAAGGTGTAATTCTCTGTGACTTTGATATTGAATTAAAGTTAGGCTTTGAAAGTTGTCTTTGCTGTTTTAAAAGTGTCTTGTTAAAAGTACTGCGTGGCTGGGAAGGAGATATTTGTCATATTTACTGTAGGCAGCTCAAACAACAGCAGTAAGAATCAATGGTAATCAATAATTATAGAGCACTTTTTACCCACTGAAATAGCATCTCTTGCGCAGGAAAGTCCTGTTTTATTTAGGAAGACTTGTTCTGAAGGTGGTGATTTATTTTTCATCTATGGTATTTCACAATCCCAAGAGTTTATTAGAATGTTGAGGTGTCTTTGGGGTTTCACTCTTCTCTGTTACATTTTGAATTACTGAAATATAGGTTGAAAATAAGTTGTCTAAATTCTGGGTTTTTCTGTGCCAGTGCCTTGGAGCCATGCTGCTGGCTCCCTCACCATTGGTAGGGGCTCTATAAATGCAGAAGGTGCTTCAGACAGAGTGAAAATGTATTTCTGTGTTGTGCAGAGGAAGACAAATACCAGGAAGGCTGTTCTTTTGCTCAATGCAGCTCTTTCAGAGTGTCTTGCATGGATGGATGTTTTTGCTGGGAAGATCCTCTAGCTCAGAATTGTGTGAGCAGTGCTCCTGAGCTGAAATCCATCCTGGAAACACCAGCATGGGCATGCAATGCTCCTGAACTAAAAATCCATGCTGGGAAACCATGCATGCAATGCACCTGAGTTGAAATTCCATGCTATAAACATCAGCATATTGATGCAGTGCTCCTGAGCTGAAATCCCTGCTGGAAACATCAGCATGGACATGCAATGCTCCTGAGCTGAAATTCCATGCTCGAAGACCAGAACATGCATGCAATGTTCCTGAGTTGAAATTCCATGCTGGAAACACCAGCATGGGCATGCAGTGCTCCTGAAATAAAAATCCATGCAGGGAATATCAGCATGTGCATGCAATGTTCCTGAGCTGAAATTCATGCTGGAAACACCAGGACGGGCATGCAATGTTCTTGAACTAAAAATCCATGCTGGGAATGTCAGCACATGCATTCAATGCTTCTGAGTTGAAATTCCATGCTGGAAACACCAGCACATGCATTCAATGCTCCTGAGCTGAAATTCCATGCTGGAAACACCATCCTGTACCTGAAGCACTTTGGGGCTCCAACTCCTCTGTTTCCTAGAACTGAGAATCCTCCTCCCAGAGCCCCTCAGATGTGGATGCTCATGTTGGAAAGTGCACATCCTCCTTCCTGCAGATGAAGGAGGGAACCAAGCACACTTAGACTGTGGCCATAGGAGCTGCTGCAGCAAGAGCTGGGACCAAGAGCTGCTGCCTGGTAACCTACTCACCTCTGCCTTATTCACAGAAGGGTGGGGATGAAATGAGTTTTCTTCAGATCGCCAAAAATGTCATCAGACTCCAGAGATCTCCAAGCCTAAACTGTCTCCAACGCCTTCTCATGAGTCCAGGGCCTCACCTCTTCCCCTCTGTGCAGCTGCCAAAACCTCTTGCTTCCTTTCACTGACAGCTTCGCCAGTGCAGCTGTGTATTTTCAATGAGTAGCACTAGGAAAATTTGGGGATGGAATATAATTAATTTTTTAAAACCCACAGGAAAGTTTCTGGTTTGAACATATTAGTCACTCAAGTTCAATTAAAGCTTTGTTTCTAAGGATGTTACCTGATGCTACCACAGAAGATCCAGAGAGCTGCAGGATGATCTCTCTTTGCTGAGAGCACTGTCATTCACATCCTGATTTGTATCCATAGGAGAACCACGGTGCTGAAGGCCAGTGACAGATTCATGGAAGGATTTGTGTCAGAACCAATTTGGATCTTGGGAACTTTTGGTTACAGTTGCTGTGCAGAGAGCCAGGCCAGCATTCCCTTCCTGAAGCACAGCAAAACTTCACCTTTCCTTGCCATCTGATGAAGGGAAGGTAAATATTAAATGCACTTCAGTTGTGAGCTATTCTGAGCTAGGATTCATGCAAGTTTTGTTCAGCAGGAAAAAAGTAATGTTTCAAATGCCTTGTAACCCCCTTTTTTCTTTCAGGCAGCCCTAGGTGCTGCTGCAGAGAGATAGGTCTGCTCCTGAAGCACACCCCTGTGGAATCCTGCTTGCTTCCTAAACAAGTGATTCTTTAGCTCTTATGTGGCATTTTCATAGCTGGTGTCTCCTCCTGTGTCTATTTTGAACATATGGAGAGTTAGTGCTGCATCATATGAGACACTGATATACTCTGAATGTATTTGCTGGCTGTGGAGTTGTTCAGCCCTGTCAGAGTCCTTGTCTGGACTAAAGGAAATCTAAGAACACAAGTGCCAGGTGAATGGAGGCAGCAGAGAATGATCTGGGCCTTCTTCCCACGTTCAGTTGTAGCTCTGTGCATGTGTCAGTTCAGATGGAAACCCAATGGGGATGAATTGCACCCAGCTGTGACCACCAGCAAAGCAGCTGCGCATTCTCTGCTGTGAAAGGTCACTCCTCCCCACCATGACCACCTTCTGGTTTTATCTTTTTTCCTTCCACCACCCATTAGGTGGCACCTAGAGAACAGAGAAGTGACTGGCACACTCTGGACAGGAGATGCTGGCAGGAGAGTGAGTGCAGCCATCTCCCAGAGCTGTCTTTAACTTCCCCCCCAGAGCTCCTTGCACCCTCCACACTCCTGGAACAGCTCTGCTTCTCTTCAGCAAAGACTTTTGGCTCACTTACAGAGGTCCAGGCCAGCTCTGTGGGAGAGTTTGCATGGTCCTTTCTGCTCCTGCACCTGAACTTTCCCTTAGCTCTGCAGAACACAGAACCCAGGTGATAACACTGTTCATGGGCAAATTCTGCTGCTTTTCTCTCTAGGAAGGTGCTGCATGGTACATCTGAACTCAGTGATCAAGACTCTTTTCCTCTCTGCAATGCAATGTGCTTTGGCCCCTTGTTCTGAGAATAAGTGGGGGAGAACTCTCTTATTCTGAGAGAGCTGGGCACATGCCAGTATTTTTCATTCTCTCCTATTCCCACATCTCGGCTGCAGTTAAGAAGGAACCCCCAGAGGCCCTTTGGAAGTCACATGGTAACTCACGGCCAGGTTTTCAGGACAAGCTGTAGGTGATACCTTCAGAGGGTTTAGGCAGACACAGCACTGGGATGGGACAATTTATTAGGAAGATTTAAGCCCAGGACTTTCTAGGCCCACCCTGTAGCTGGCAAGGCATTGAAGAATGGCCCAAACTTCTCTCTCCCATGGGTATTGAACCTGCTCTTTGGGAACCTCAGCCACTACTGGGATTGGGGACAAACCTTGGGGCAGTTAAATTTCTGCACTTAAAAAAAATTAAGCAGGAAAGGCTTTCCAAGAGTTTGTATCACTCCTTCAGGTATTCTTTTTTTAAAGAAATAACAGCTGGAGTTTTAAGAGCCAGCTACTGATCTGATGGACACTAAACTCATAATTCTGATAATTCTGTCTTTGTCAAGCACCCTGTTAATGGCTGGGTCTCTGTCTTACCTGGAGCAAAACTGAAGCTGATTTTGGATATCACTCATGCTTAATGGCATTCAGGAATGAAGGGTACCATAGTAATGGAGCTGGTGTCACAGGTCTTGTCACATGGGAAAAACTGGGAGATTGTCCTTGCAAGACTTTATATTCTAGAGTGACCTGGCTACTTTTGTATTATCTAGTTAGTTTTTGACAGAGCAAAAAATTGATGTATAGCTCACAAATAAATGTGTCTGGGATGGTTTCTGTCAACTGGGCTATTTCTTTTGTGGATGTCACAGAACAACTTTTTATGGGGTCCTTTACAAGAAAACGAGGAGAATCAGTTTACATCCCCCTTAGAAAAAATGGCATCAAACAACTTCTTCAAAGTTCAGCACATTTCTCTAAGCACAAGTAAAAGCCTAAATGGTTAAATCAATCCAAACTAATTCAGCATTTAGTAAACTCTGTCCTTACCACATTCTACTATTCCCAAGAAGAGTAAAATGTTGAGGACAGTGGTGCAAATGAAAAGAACCAGAAAATATCCCCCTTTGGAAGGAGACAAGCTCTCCTCTGGCATATTTAAAGCAACCTGATGTTTGCACCTCTAGATTGATGTTATTATGCATCTTTTCCCCATCCATGCAAATGTTTGGTTCAGTTTGCTGAGGATTGATCAAACCTTCTCCCTGCACAAGCCTCCATGGGTGGAGACAGGATCCAAAATGCCAGCAAATAAAGGTTTAGAAAATGCAGTATCAACGGAGCTGTGCAAATAACTCCTTTTAGTGGTTTCTTGGCTGAACTGTAATGCTGAGAAACAAGTTGTTCTGTCACAGTGGAACTAATGAATCCTGGCTGCCTGGATTTGAATCCTTGCCTCCCAGCTCTTTGCCCACCCCTCAACCCCTGCTCCCTCCGTGTCCCCTGTGATTCCCTCCCCTCCAGCTACCTTTGCTTCCCTCCCTTCTCCCCAGCTGACAGCTGGGCAGTGGTAGCAGGGATTGCAGCTGGCTCTGGTGGGGAGCTGGCCAGGGGGAGCACAGAACTGCTGAGCTCACTCGGCACAGCTGCTTTGGTGGGGGCACTGGGGTAGGTCCCTCTCTTTCATTGAGCTGCCAGCTCCTTGAACTTTGTGCTCACTCAGCTTTGCTGGGAATGTCGTGGCTGTGCAGAATTTGGCTGAAACAGACCCGAGGTTGAGAAGTTATTGGAGAGACAGATGGACTGGCAGTGCAATCACACAAGCCTCATTTCCTAGGGGAACCTGCCTTCAAGTGCTTTGCTTGAACCAAGATAAAGTGGTTTTGCTTTGTTTTCCAAGACTTGTTAACTGCTTGGATTAAACTAAATATATGTATTAAATGATACTCTAACCATGTGAGTGCTCTTCTGCTGGTTTATGCCTTTTTTTTTAATAGCAGTGGATTTATTTCTTTACATATTTTATGAGCAAAGCATGGCACATCTAGCCCTGCCTAGTTTATGTTAGCTTCACCTAACTTTTGATGTCATGATGCTATTTATTTTATATCCCTCTTCTCTTCCTCTGCCCTTGATGCATCACCCAACCATTGCTGTCTTTATGGGAGGAATGCACCATGTCTTGGAGCACTTGCTGCCTTCTTGAAAGGTTATGCTATTAGCCCAAAGGTATTTGTCTCCTCACCTTAGCATGATTTCAAGGGTTTCAGCTTTATCTAATACAGAAGGTCTAAACTTATAAGGAAATGGCTAAGTACACCTTAAGTATTAATAAACTTTAGAAATTACAAGGTCTAGTTTGCCATTTCCTTGTGCAGACATTGTCTCCAGTCACTCTGTTTGGACAGACACAGATGAATACTGGGATAGTCTTTTTCCTCATATTACCATATCATATTTATGGTCAAGCTATTTAGTTTTCCTCCTTATGAGCAGAGCTGCCATCAATATTAACAGATGGATCATTCTCATTAAAAAAAAAGGCTCTCATATCTCATTCACAAGACCCATTTCATATCAAATGTTTATCTTCTATTCTTCTTTTAACTCGTTCTACAGTTATGACCAGCACTTTGTACTGCACTGCAGGGCATTAAGTACAGAGACACAACACCATTAGGGTTTCTTTTCTGACCAAGGAGCTCTGTACTGTAATATAGAAAGAACAATAATAAAAACATAACTTCAGAGGGCCATCAATGTTTTCATCATCTATCTAACTTTAGAGTAAAAAGAGTTGTGCAAGCTATAAAAAGGATGCAGCTGGCAAAGTTGATCAGTAACTCACAATTGTGTTGAAATCCAGGCCCTAATTTCATAGTATCAGAAGTTAAGCTAAGCTGTAAATATTTTCTAATAATCATCTGCTGCTGTTTTTTATTTGTACCACTGAAGCATCCTTGGAACTCTGGTGGCAGACTAGTGCCATACTGTTCTAAACACCATATAAACACAGAGCAGAGTGAAGATTCTTGCATTTAAGGGTTGTGAATTCTCTTAAAATAAGTCACTGCTTTGAAAACCATCAGTCATGACCCTATCAGCTATTAATCTATTCAGTAAACTGTATTTTGTCGTTTCATCTATTTTTTCATCTACTCATTTCCAGATCTCATTCAGAAACATTTTTCTCCTGTGTATGTATTTAATTTTTGTCTTGTATTGAATTTAATGCATTGTGTAAATCTACTAAAAGAAGTTATACTTGGAGAGAGTGATGTGATTGCTCCATTCAGCAGGTGAGTTTTAGTGCATCAGCATTGCCCTGCAAAAGGAAAGAGATGGTTAGTGAGGCAGTTAAAAAGGGAAATGCAAATGTAGATTAGTAGGTTACAGTGTCTTTCACTATTCCTGTATTCAAATCCAGTCTTGACTGTATTAAATGCATCATTGTGGCACTGCTGGCTGCTTGGTGCCTGGTAAATGAAGTTCACAGGGTAGATCCTGCTCAGGGGAATAGCCAAACTTGATGCTAATTGCCAACTTTGTTGCCATGGTTTTACAGAACAAACATGTCCCTAGCCCCCTGGGCAGGAATCAGGCACAGCACAGAGGCAGCTAATTTAGTGCTCTCAATAGGAATGGGCTGCACGGGAAGCTGTGGTCAGCAAGGGTTTCTAATCCAGTTCCAGTCATTAGGCATCCCTGTGCAGAGAAGTACTCTTAGGGCCAACAAGCTGTTAAAAAACACACAGTTCTCTTTGGATTTTCTCTATTACAAATATCAAACCCATTTGCATTTTCTGTTCTGAGATCTGACAAAGAAGAGACAAAGTTTGGCCATGGAATAATTTCTACACATCCATCAGGTGCCCTGTATAGAGGGTGTTGGCTTAGGGAAAATGTGTTGCATTTTTATCCACCTGCTCAGCCCTATGGCTTCTCCCAGTGGTGCTGAACTTCCACAATGAAATCAGAGAGTTTTGGTATGTCCTGGTGTCCCCAGCTGAGTCCTGGCTAAGCACTTGTGTCTGCTGGATGTCCCTGTGTTGATAACAGCAAATGGAGCTCCCAATAACAGTGGGTGAGCCACAGAGATAGGAGAGAGCTTGGCTGCAGCTTCTGGAGGAAAGAGTGAGAGCAGAATGAAGGTCTGTATTGAGGTGATGAAGAGCAGGGCACACGTGGAAGGCCAGAGCAGTTGGTGAGGGGCTGGGAAGCTCCTGGTGGGCTGCACAGGGGACCTCTGTCCTTCAGGGAGATTGTCCCCTGCTCCCGGCTATAGCTGCAATCACTACTTCTGTTCTGCTGGCTGCAAAAGCAAGTTTGGTAGACCCAAAGGAGATGAAACTGAGATGATTTTGTCATTTTGCCCCCATTGCTTTGACAGGATTCTGTTTGGCCTATGCTCGGAGGGAGCGCTGTGCACAGCCATTGGTGCTCACAGAATGAAAGGATACATAAACTCTCCAGCTGATGAGGGCAAAACTGACTCTATCAACTGCCAGCTGTGCGTGTTCTGCCAGCAAACAACACAAAAATATATTTTTAATTAACTTTTTCAGTTATAAAGGCCATTTAAATGACATATGACTTTCAAAACAAGATATTCTGTGGGGCCCGTATATCTCTCCCCACTGCTGTGTTTGCTTTTCCTGCTTTAGCATTTGACATTAATGTCTGTCATTGAACATCTCAACCTTTGTATCTCTCTCATGGGAGACACAGATCAGAGTGTTCAAGCTTTGTAATTTGGTGCTGCTGGCATTTTTGTTCACCACAAATGTTTCTGATGATCCTAATGACATTTCAGCAAGTTTGGGAGGAAAAAAATCATTAAGAGTAGAACAAAAAAAAAATCCCTTGTTGATCTGAAGTGCTCTGTGAATGAGTTCAGGGAAGTTTAAATTCAGACATGGAATCCAACCTTTCCATTCGCACTAGAAGTGAGACTATTTGTAGTTACAGTTTAAGAGAAGCCCAGTGTTGAAATCTTTAAACAAAAGGTTTCGGGTTTGTTCAGCGGAGGGATGACTATTGATCAAAAATACATTCTACGTGTTTGCAGTTTACTGAGGCACACTCATTTCCAAGACCAAAACTGCTGTCTTTTTATTTTTACAGTCTTTGTTTGAACTGAGATCCACATTCATTGTTACTGAGCTTTAATAATCTAAGGGTCACTTGAAGGGCTTTTGTTTGAGAGACCTTTCAAGCCAAGCCAAGGCAGCAGTTTAGAGAACGTTTCTTGTTTGTAGACAAAAATATATTAAAACAACCAAGGGAGCTATTACTCTTTCACATAATTATTTTTAATGTCTCATTGGACATGTATGAAATGCCTTTCAGTTCCTGTGGGAGAATTACTTTTTTGCCTTTTGCAGCGTAGCTTTTGTTAAATTTCTGCACTGCTTTTCCATTGAGCAATGTTCACCCCAGAAGACTTTATAAACACGAACAGTATCTCCAGGAATATGCTTCCAACATAATCCACAGAAATACTTAGAGATTTGTCAGCAGTCATGGGCCTGATACCTTGCATACCTTGTGCCATCTATTTTTCTTTTCTGGCTGCAGTCAGGAGAGAACGTGACCCCAGTTCACAGGGGGAGAAGTCAGAGAACAGCCAAGAGTCCTGCAGGGGGTGAGGCACAGCCATGTGCTGCAGCAGCCCATGGTGAGGGCAGCAGGGCTAAGACTCTCTTCACTCCCTTTTTTCCTGGTAAATAGATGCCAGGGAATCAGGCCGCCTCGTGGCTTTGGAATAAAAAGGATTGGCACATGTTCTGTGCTGTGTAGCTCCTTTCAGTTACCTGGCAAAGACTGGAATGGTGTGCATCCTTCTTTTTTGTGAGTGGAATGCATTTGTGGGGAGGAAAACAAGCACAGAAGCTGAGGAAAGAGGGAAAGAGTGGCTTTATGGAAAGACGGAAACCATCCAGAAACCAAAAATAGAATTCTAGTAAAAATATTTGGGCTTGGCTTGGGAAGTGTCCATTTTGTGCCATTTGTGCTCCACAGAGGTCCAGGCTTAGCAGACAGATGCAGGTGCTTCACTGGGATGTCTCCTCCTGTTGGCTGTCATTGATCCTTTAAATCTGCCCTCTTCATTTTGAAAGATGCCCAGATGTTTCTTGCCCAGATGCTGGGAGCTCTCACAGTTCACACAGTAGCTGTGTTATTTCTGCAGCCATCACCCTTCTCCTGGGCATGGTGAGACTTTCAGTAATCCCAAATGGACCTTCCACAAACACACCCCATGATCCATGTCTCATCAGAAAGCTCATGAATGGGTATCTGTCTAGGTGATCCTACTTGCTAACTGGATATAAACCCAATTCCAAATGTATAGTGCTCTCAGGTTTCAAAGAGATAAATTACTATAGTCATCATCTTCAGATGACTAAACTTGAAGTCTTTCAAACTAAACTTATAAAATTTTAAGTTATGTAGATGAATATTTGATGATGATTTGCAAAATGCTCTGGTTCGTGGAATGATCTTGCCTTGTTTATGGCTAGACTCCACATTCTAGGAGGTTCTAGCAGGGAAAGGCTGTGGAATCTGCATCTTTGAGCAGGATATGATGATAGGAGCAAATTATTGTAACTCTGTAGCACAGTGATGTTCTAACATCTGAAGCACAAGTTGCTCAACAGTGAGTGATTTAATTGTGTAAAAAGTTGCCTTTACATGGACTGCAGTATACACCTTGGAACAATAATTATGTTGTAGCTCAAGAATATATTGTAAGACTGTAAGGGTGGTATGCACTTCCCAGTGTCTGCCTGATGTCACAGTGGCAGAGCACTTCTAAAATATTTTGTACATAAAAATCACTGCAGATATGTACCTAACAACATATTCCTTGAGACAAGGACTGTAAAGCAAACTTGAGGTTATTTTTAATATATCATTATTTGAGGGCTTCCTGTGAAGTTGATCTTTCAGTGTCATCCAAAGTTCCCTGTCCTGATCTGACAATTTTATGGCTTTGAACTCTCACTCAGTTGTTCAAGGTGATTTAATCATTGGGTTGTCTCTATGTGTAGAGACTGCCAAATAGAATTGTTTGTAGAATATCTGTTCTATTTGGAGTGCTTCTATTCAGCAGAGGTGCTGGAAAAACGGGAAGGACTAAATATGTGCTGCCTGAATATGGGGTAGGAAAAGCTTGCATGAAAGAATTTAGTGGTCTGCATGTAAATGAAACATGGAAGCATGAGAGAGAGAGAGACAGAAGAATTATGTGGAGTTTGGCAGGAGGATGTAATGAGTAATAGATGGAATGATGAAGGGGAAATAAAATCGGCTGGATGAAGAAAAGCTTCCTGACCACGAGATCTTGTTTGATTACTGAGGTTTCCCAGGGGACTTGTGTGATTTGGGAAAAGTTGTACAAGGCTGCTCAGAGGCTCACAGAGCACAGCTCTTTAGTCACCTCACAACGTGGCACCCAGGAGTGGACAGTGCTCCCCTCTTTTAGCTGTGTTTGAGGTTCCTGGGATTTGCTGGGCAGCCCAGAGCATCTCCTGAGCTCTGTCTGACCTCTGCCTTCTCTTTTAGTTAGGCTTGATAAATAAAATTACAGATCTTGAAGAAAATCTACCTCCTCTGAGGTTGTGGGCTTGATCCTGGTTCTTTTATGCTAAGGGCAGAGACTGCAGGGTTGGATTGAGCTGTCCAAAGTGACAGGAGCTCTGAAGATGCATTAGGTGGCAATTGCAAATACCTTTGTGTATGTCCTCAGAGCTCTGAGCCCAAGCTTTCCCAATATCTGCATTGATATTACTGATACACAGTGTTGGAGTGGAGCGTGTTGCAAGTGTTAAATACTCTGTATTTGGCCAGAGAACTTATCCAACTGATTCAAGAACTTTCATTCCATGATAAAGCAGATGTAGCTGTTACGGGGTGTTCATGTTACCCAATCATAGAATTATTTCATTATAGATCTGGTGTCTGGCTAAAGCTGACTCCAGGAGTTCCTCAGAGAAAAGTTTATCAGATGAAAAATTAAGTGTGCTTGTAGCTGATATCCAACCAATTTGCTGAACTTATTTTGACTTCTGCCCAGACGTTCTGAGGGTAGGTTTATAACTGAGAGTCCATTTGGGTTTGAGCATTTAGGAAAGAAGCATTCAAAAACCCAGAGGCAGTGAAGAGCACATGGCTTCTAGAAAGTGGGGAGCTCAGATCATGAAGTCACAAAAATAGGTTTAGAGGCTGCTTTCCTGGTGGGTCTCTTCTGCTTGGCCTTTCAGTACATTCCTTGTTTTCAGGCAGCTTCTCAGAGCAATAGGACCCATTTCCTCAAAAGCACATAGAAACTGCACAGGCTGCTGCTCAGGGTGAAACTGGGACAAACTGGGATCAGTGACATGGACAGTGGGATGGAGGACACCAAGCTGCCAGCAGCACACTCAGTGTGCAGCCTCTGGAGGGCAGGGATCCATCCAGAGGGACACTGACAGCCTGGAGAGGCCCAGGAGAACCTCATGGAGTTCAGCAGGGCCAGGAGCAAGGTCCTGCACCTGGGCTGGGGTAATCCCCAGCACAAACACAGCCTGGGCTGAGGATGGATGGAGAACAGCCCTGAGGAGAGGGGATGGGGGTGTTGGAAGCTCAGCAGGACCTGGCAGTGCAAGGTCCTGCACCTGGGCTGGGGTAATCCCAGCACAGACACAGCCTGGGCTGAGGGTGGATGGAGAACAGCCCTGAGGAGAGGGGCTGGGGGTGTTGGAAGCTCAGCAGGACCTGGCAGTGAGCACAGAGAGCCCAGAGAGCCAAATGTGCCCTGGGCTGCAGCCAGAGCACCATGGGCAGCAGGGCAGGGAGGGGATCCTGCCCCTCTGCTCTGCTCTGCTCTGCTCTGGGGATCCCAGCTGGAGCTCTGCATGCAGCCCTGGCTCCCCAGCAATAAAAGGGCACAGCCCTGCTGCACTGAGTGCAGGGGAGGCCATGGGGTGCTCAGAGGGCTGCAGCACCTCTCCTGGGAAGACAGGCTGAGAATTGGGGTTGTGCAGCCTGGAGAGGAGAAGGCTCTGGGGAACCTTCCAGCAGCTTTCCAGTTCCTAAAGGGGATAGAAGAGAGCTGGAGAGGGACTTTTCCTAAGGACAGGAGGAGCAGGACATGAGGGAATAACTTCACACTGACAGAGGGCAGGGTTAGATTGGTTATTAGGAAGAAATTCTTTGCTGTGAGGGTGGTGAGGCCCTGGCACACATTGCCCAGAGAAGCTGTGGCTGCCCCATTCCAGGAAGAGTTCAAGGCCAGGGGTTTGGAACAACCTCATGGACTGGGAGGGGTCCCTGCCCATGCCAGGAGGTTTGGAATGAGATGACCTTTGTGGCCATTTCCAACCCAAAGCATTCTGTGATTCTAAATATTGCTGAGAACTCAATTTTGAAACTGCACACAATCCAATGTCTACTTTGCTCCCAGGAGCTTGCAGACTTCTGAACTGCAGAAACCCTGAATTTTGAAACAAATCTCACAGAAATGTGAGATTTTTCATGCAAGTTCATCCACAAATAAATAAAACCAAATTTATTGTGAAGATAGTCCTTCCTTGAAATATCTTCTTATTTGAATTTCATATTTGTTATCTCATGGGTGCATGATTAACTCCATATCAGTACATAACTTGTACATTCTGAGATCTATCTAATGTCTACAAAAGGAACAAAAATAAATCATTTAGATCTGGAACAGTGATCACAATGGAAGTTTCGTTTGCAAAGGATTTATGGGGACTTGAAGTGAGTATTATGTTTTGAATAAATGCACCATTGACCAGTATCAGATTTCCATAGGCTTTATCTTGGTTTTCCTAAGCAACTGCTCATAAACTTTTTAATATCTTGACAAACATGATGGTGCTACTTGCAAATCTGTTCATAGAGCTATTAATCTATGATACTGCAATCTAGAGAAAGGAATCACACTTACTTGCTCATTCCTTTCACTATTTCATTTAAAAAACATAAATAACAAGCTGACAGGGTTCCTTTGTGCTTCTTTCTTTCTGACTAATATGTGATAAATATATCAGGAAAGGTTTGTCAAGGCATCACAAAGCAGGTCTTAGTTCCGATGTGAACTTTACTGAACTCTGCTTTCATGTAATAGGAAGAAAAACAAGAGGTAGATTTGATCAGTCTGCAGCCCTGACTCAACAGCTACAGCAAACCCTCAGTGCTTTTAGTTCCTGTGTCACAGCAGAACTCCGATGAATTTAGTGCACTCAAACAGACATAAAATCTGAAGGGAAAGGAATGTCCTTCTCATGAAGAAGAAATTTGACTTCTGAGGCAAGTTCAACACGTGGGTTCCCTCCCTCCTCTCCTTTCTTCCCCCACCTCTCCCTGCAGCTTTGTCTGTAGCTGTCCCTGCACAGCCCGTCTCAGCATGAGCTTTGTGGGACAGTGGGGGCAGCAGAGGCTGCAGCTGGACAGTGACAGTCACAGATCTGAAAACAGTGGCAGCTACAGCCCATCTGCACTGTGTCAGGTACTGAGGTTTCTGTCCTGCTTGCAGCCCATCTGAACTGTGTCAGGTACTGAGGTTTCTGTCCTGCTTGCAGCCCATCTGAACTGTGTCAGGTACTGAGGTTTCTGTCCTGCTTGCAGCCCATCTGAACTGTGTCAGGTACTGAGGTTTCTGTCCTGCTTGCAGCCCATCTGAACTGTGTCAGGTACTGAGGTTTCTGTCCTGCCTGCAGCAGCTCTCTCTTGGGTTGATGCCCTGAAACCATGGACTTTTCCCACTCAAGTCCAGACCAGATATCCCCCACCCACACAAGGGAGAGATTGCCTGTAAACCTTCAGGTTTGACCAAAAGCCACATTGAGTGGGAAGCCTTGGAATTAAGAACTGGAGAAAAACTCTTGTTTCAGTTGGGGGTACATTTTTGCTGCCTGTTGCTTCCAGCCATCCAGACGAGTAAAAGGAGCTTCTCTGTGGGTTGTTGCTGCAATCCACACATAGCAGTAGGTGCAGGCCAGGGAGAGGAGAGACACACACGCCTTCATGGAGCTGTGGTTACAAAGGGCTGGGTTTGCTCTGTTTCTAAGGAAGCCCAAGGGCTGTGCTGGGGGGCTGGGGGCAGAGGAATGTCTGCCCAGGCTGTGAAGGAGCTGTGGGTGTTGGCTGTGCTGTGCTGCTGGCCTGGGAGGAGGGATTTGCCATGTTGCAACAGCTCTCCAGCCCTGCCACCCCCTCACAGGTCACATCACTGACACATCACACAGGGCTGTGCTGCAAAATCTGCCTTTCTCTGCTTACACAAGGTCTCCAAGCACTCCACAAATGCTGCAGGAGTCCCCCATTGTTCTGACAAAACTGCTGGCACCTCTTCCACTTCTCTGGGAAAGTATTGAACAGAACCCAGGGGCTTTTGGTTCTCTTCTGCTTTAGGCATTAGGCACATTGTCCCCACTGCTTGTCTTCTACACTCACCAAACATCCTCAGGCAGGGGACACATCCTCAGGCTTGGCCTTCCCCACTGTGTGGTACAAGTCCTGGTGAGCTGACAGCCTGTGGCACTGGTTTCAGTGGGAACTCTTGCCCTACAGCCTTTCAGTCAGGGGCTTATATGGATGAATTCCTCTGAGGTGTGTACAGTGAACAAAACCCAGGGAAAAGGCGTTTAGACCCTCAGCTAAGACAGGCCAGCTGCTGGAGCCCTCTTGTTTCCCACTGAGGACAACTGAGGAAGGGGATATCTCTGCCCAGGGCTGCAAAAGGGCTTTGCCAGAACAAAGGGAGATTTGGGCTTCGCTTTGCATTGTTAGTGTGTTTGTTAAAGAATTAAGTTGATAGATAAAAGGCACGGATGGTTAGTGTTTAGGATAATGTGTTCATGGCCAGTCTGTGAAGAACCTGGGAAAGGACAATTTATCTTCTGTCCCTGTGCTGTAATACCCCACAGTTAGTGACACCTGAGGCTGTGGGTGCCTTTCCTTACCCGTGAGGTGCAGAGGACACTGCAGTGTTTGTCCGCTGCAGCTGGAGCCTTTCTAATTCTTGTGAATGTGTAAATGTTTGGTTTACATTTCCAGTATGTACCTGTGCTCAAAGATGGTGTCCTAGGTGGCTCAAAGAATTCTTTGAACTGGTATCCATGTCATTGTTAGTGATGTGTTTGTATATTGTTACATTTAGAGTTCAGTGTGCCTTTACAGTGGGATCTGCATGCTACAACCTGGGAGGAATTAATTCTTTAAGTCTCAGTTACCAGACACCCATTTATAATACGCTGCATTTTAGAATATTTTTATTTTCTCCTGCTGAAATAATACTTTTATGACTTTCAAAGCCATTAGCGGTAATGCCAAGAACTGAGCATATTACCTAAGAGCTTTTTTCCCTGAAAATTTTTTTTGTATGTAAGTACAAAATACCTGTAACATTTCTAAAACGTAGTAGTTTTAGCTGCTCCATAAGTGCATCCCTGATTGTATATCTAGTTGTATATTGATAGATTAATTGTATATTGATAGATTGATTGTATATTGATAGATTAATTGTATATTGGTATCTAAGACTTTAAAAACGTCACATACTCCAGATCTGAAAGATGTTACCGATACCCAGCTTTCCATGAACTCCTATTCCCCGGAACCCCGGCGAGGGCGGGACGCTCAGGGATGCTTTATGGCCCTATACAGCTCGCTGATTTATACCGAGCCCCATCCTAGCAGCACGCTAATAAATTTCCCGGAGCCCGCGTGGTGCTCCCGGCCGCAGCCTGGGCCGCGGGCACCGAGGGGGTGCGGGCCGGGCCCCGCAGGTGCGGGAGAGGCGGAGCGGGGCCGCCCCCGGGTTGAACGCGGGGTCAGGGCCGCCAGTCCCGCCGGGGCCGGGCCGGGCCGGGCCCATCAATTTCCCGTGCTCGGTGCCTGCGTCCCGGCGCGGCACTAATGCGGAACAAATTGAGACATATCCTCTCCGTAATTAGTTCCAGCGTTTCCAAGATTTACGGTACAATAATGGCCCGAGCCCCGCCGGCCGGGCCCGGGCCGCCGCTCGCCGAGGCTGCCCCGGCGGAGCGGGGGAAGAGCCGGGGCCGTGCTGGGAGATGGCCAGCACCCCGCGGGGGATGCTCGCCATCATCCCCGCAGCCACCGGAGGGATCCCCGCCTAGGGGGGAACGCAGCGCCCCGCTCCCGCCAGAGCATCTTTGCTTCTCCGTGCATCAAAACAAAACAAAACAAAACAAAAACCAAAAAAACCAACACCAACAACAACAAAAACCCCCAAACTCTTTAACTCTTTTACCCTGAGGGGATAAACAAAATGTCCTCTAGGCAGCTGGAAAGCGTTCCAGTGCCCACGTCAGCCCGCACGGGGAAGGCCGGTCCCGCCTCGCCGGCTGCCGTGGTGCTCGCAGCTCTCGGCAGCGAGAAATGAGAGATTGGGCCCGCCGCGATGGGTTCCTGCCCCTGTGCCCTCTGCGCTCCTGGAGATGCTGCGCAGCTTTGTTTCTGCTGCTCTTGGCGCTAAAATAATCAAACTCTGATCAGCTCCCCGAGTGAAAGGAGACAGATCCCCCTGCGTGCTGTGAGCGCCGTGAGCAGGAGGGGAGAAAGGGCTGGGGATTTATCTCTGTTTCAGTCAGTCTCGCCCACCTCCGAACCGCGGGGAGTTCAGGAGTTTAGTAAGAATTGCCAGTCCCTTAACTGGTTAGTATAGCAGAGGGAAAACGCCGGCTGGGGAGGGAGGTGCGGCAGCGGTGCTCAGGTTGAAGCAGGTTCCCGAGCCCGTTTTTCTGGGGATCGAGTGGGACTCGCTGGAACAATCCTCCTCCGGCTATTGTTTAACCTTGCAGAGAACGCCTTCGAGCACAATCGAAGAGTGAGCGTTATCAGGAATTACCGTAGCTATGGAACAGGGGGCAATGAAGCCTGTCAGAGTTTTGGATCGGGCCGCGTTCGGAGGGACAGGGCAAAGTGTTCCGGACCGCCTGGCTCTGGAAAGCGACAAAGGAGGTGCTGTCCCTTCAGCTGCCATCTCCTCGGCCATCGCTTTCAGCTGGGCACCCAAACCCGGCAGCGGGAGCCCGGTGTGCGAGACCTGGAGTGATTTAAGCCGGAGTTAGTCTGGAATCGGGGTCGGGATCTCTGGGGAAGGGGCGGGCGGATCCCTCCGGCAAAGAGGGAGCATCTCCTCTCGGCAGCCGGGCGGCCCCGGGGGAGCGCTCCCGGCCTGTGCTGCAGGAGTGCAGCGGGGCGGGTGATTTCTCTCTCCCCCTGGCGCTGCCTCGACGGGAGCAGCTGGGCAAAGTGGCGCTGGCCGGCTCCCAGAAGTCCTCAGCCCATCCCGAGATAGAAGGGTCCGGGCTTTCCTGCCCCGGGACACCCCCGGGCGCGCTCCGTGCCCCGCACGGCTGAGGCGGCCCGGGAGGGCGCAGGTGCCGGCGCTCGGTGCAGCACTGGGCTGGGCTGGGCTGGGCTGAGCTGAGCTGGCAGCTCCGGGGAGGAAGGATGCGCTAATGGCCAAGGGGTCGTGTTGTTTCACTGCTGGAAAATGAGAGACGAGAAGGTTTGGAAGGACTTCGGCACTTCTTCCTCCCAGGTGGTGTAATGCAGAGCTAAGCGATCAAGAATTTTTTTTTTTCCCATTTCAAGATGATTTATCAAACTAGATTATTTCAAGAAAAGAGAAAACCCTTGTGCTAGCTTGAAAAACAGCCCTCTAAGTTCCCTTAGAGGACGCATCTTCTGTTTGCTCCTAGAGAGCTCTAGTTTTTATGGGAAATTAAATTCCCCGCTTAGGCTGGCCAAAGACTTCCATTCCTGTATGTAAGGCGTCCATCGCAGAGCCGGAGATCATAGAACCAATCATAAAATCGTTTAGGTTGTGAAAGACCTTTAAGGTACCGAGTTCAACCAACCTGGTGTGTCGGTCCGTCACGGAAACGAGCCAAGCCAGCAGCACCCCCTGTCCCGATCCCGCAGCTCCCCGCGCTCCCGGGCAGGGGTGACCGCGGTGTGCGGGAGCCCCGGTGCGGCCAGAGCGGGAGGCAGAGCCGGAGCCCGCGGGCAGCGAGGTCAGCGCCATTTCCCCGCATTCACAAGCGCCGTCCAGGGTGCCTTAGTTTGCCGTGGGCTCTGAGGTGGCACGTCCTGTAAACTTAGAGGATATTTAATATCAGCAAAAATAACGAACAAGTGTTTCGCCCTTATGTTACACGTGGAGTTTTGTAATAAATAGATGTACGCGCCAAAAGAGAGATTTTTAAAGGGAATTACCTGAAATAGTTAGAGAAAAAATAATTTCAGTAATAACAAAACCCTACCGTTATGACTAATTAGTTTTAAGAAAAAATGAAATTATACTTGGCTGCTCCACTAACGACCTATTTTAATTTCTTTTGTTGTAGCATTTACTCTCTGAATCTTAAAACATCTCTGCGACGCTGACGATGCCTGCGACAACCTTGGATGCCGCGAGGGATGGGAAATCACCGGGAAGACGAGGGGCTCGGCGTGTCCTGCGGCAGGTGAGCCTTCCCGGCGCCTCTGTCGCTGCTGCCGCCGCAGAGGAGGGTGAGGGTGCGCGGGGGTGACCCCGCTTTGCGGCGCCGCGGTTCTGACAGCGGCCGGTGCCAAGGCGCACGGCACGGGGCGGCGGGACCGGTGCGACCCCGCGAGAACCCCGCAGCCTCGGGTGATGGAGAATCTGGATTATCCACGGGTAGTTCTGCAGGAGGGCGGCAGGATTCCCCTCCTCGCCCCCGGAGACAGCGCGTCCTGCCCGCGGCGGGTACGGCGGGTACGGCGGGGCTCTGAGCCCGCCCCAGCGCTGGGTGGGCTCCGGCACCGCCAGAATCGCGGCACCCCTCGCTGCCGGGGCCTTCCCGAGCCCTGCCGTGTCTCCTGGCAGCAAGGACCGTCCGGGCATAACGTGTCCCCTCCGGCCGCCGCCCCCGGGATGAACGCTGAGCAGCCGCCGTCCGGGAGGCTGGGGAGGAAAGAGAGGCTCCGGGCCTTCCCGGGAGCAGCGCCAGGTGAATCTCCCAAAAGCAGGTTACTCACAGCGCTGCTGTCCTCCCCCGCCCGCCCAGCTGCTTCCTTCCCCTGCACACAGGCAGCTCCGAGGGGCAGGGCTGGGGCCGGGCACACGCCAGGGGTCCCGGGGCCCTCGCAAAGGGCGCTCACCCTTCCCCTGGCCGGAGGAGCCCTCGGTGCCCCGGCCCCGGGGGCAGGGAGCGCCCGGGATGAGGGGGCCCGGGCAGGCGGCTTGCAGCCCGCGGGAACTCCTGGAGACGCTGGTTCCTCCCGTAGCGGGAGAGGCACCTGGAAAGGCACTTTCCCCTCTCAGGAATGGGGTCCGCCCGGCCCGGGTCGTGTCACTTCCCCAGGTTCCTGCCAGGGCGGAGGCTTCTCCGCGCGGCCCCCAGGGCCTGCGAGCTCGCCGCCCTCGGGAATCCCCACGGAGCTGGCGGGGGAAGTCGGCCAGCACGTACTTACTGGCCACCTGGATCCCTCTAACATTCCCGCCAGTCTCTCCTAAAGCGGAGGGACGTTAGGGTGAGATTTAGTGGCGCTTGCACCAGGAGAAGGGTGGGAGTGATGCGTAGGGGAGATATATTCTCCCACAGGCTCCTCTCCCCCTCCATCCCCGGCCCTGCCGTGCGTCCCCTCCCTCCCCCCGCGCGTCTGCTCCGGCCGGGTTCAGCAGAGCGGGCTGTGGGCAGCCCCTCGGCGGAGGTTGTGTGAATGGAGGATCGGCGTGGCTGACTCCTCCTCCCCTGCAAGCGCCTCTATTTGAGCTTTGCAAAGTTGAGGGCGAGCAGGCATCCGAGGTGAGGCGTGCGCGGCGGCTGTGCCCCCCTAGCTCGGACAGGCGGACATTCGTACAGACAGACACACAGACAGACACACGCACACCGCGCTGCGAGCGGGTGCAAGCCCGGAGGCGATCCTGGAGAACAACCTTTCCCTGTCGCTGCTGCCGGCTCCCGCAGGGCTGGACCCGGGGAGCTGCGTCGCGGAGCAAACTTCCCCCAAAGGGCTGAGCTCGCCGGCCTGGTGCCTGCAGCCGGAGCCGGCCTCCGGCTTGGCGGGCAGGGGCCAGGTGTCCTGGAACAAGTGCGGCCCGGGGGGAGACTGGCTGCCCGGCGGCAGGCAGAAGGTCTGCGAGCAGATGGGCTCCGACGTCCGAGACCTCAACGCGCTGCTGCCCTCCGTGCCCTCCCTGCCGGGCAACAGCAACTGCACCATGCCCGTGAGCAGCGCGGCGCAGTGGGCGCCCGTGCTGGACTTTCCCCCGGGGGCCTCCTACGGCTCGCTGGGGCCGCACTCCTTCATCAAGCAGGAGCCGAGCTGGAACGGATCGGACCCGCACGAGGAGCAGTACCTGAGCGCCTTCACCGTGCACTTCTCCGGCCAGTTCACGGGCACGGCCGGCGCTTGCCGCTACGGGCCCTTCGGCGCCCCGCCGCCCAGCCAGCCGCCCTCGGGCCAGGCTCGGATGTTCCCCAACGGGCCCTACCTGCCCAACTGCTTGGAGAGCCAGCAAGCCATCCGCAACCAGGGTAAGGGCCGCGCTGCCGGGCTCGGGGGGCGGCCCCCGGAGGCGCCCGCTCGGCCCCGCAGGGCCGCGCCTGATGGAAACGCCGAGGCCGGTGTTTCTTCGCGGCAGCCGAGGCGGGTTTAGGCGAGGCAGCCCTGCCGTGCCTCCCTTCCCTCCCTGTGCGGCAGCCACGTCGCTCCCGGGAGCTTTAGGAGCCACGAGTTGCTCGGCCCCCTCCCCTCCGGCGGGGCAGCGGATGCAGCGGGCGGCTCTGCCAGGCGGGCTGGAGCCCCCCGGCCCCCTCCCCGGCTCGGAGCAGCCTCTCCCCTTCGCAAAGGTTTGTTCGGGCCGGAGACGGCGCAAGTCCTGGAATGGAGCTGGGGCCCGTGGCCCGAGAGAATTCCCGCTGCGTATCTCGGGGGTGATGGGGTGGTGGTGGGGCTAAACCTCCAAACTTCCTCCTGAATCCGAAAAGCGCTGTGTTTTCAAGCCCCTTGTCGAATTAACCTCGGGAGGGACGAGTTTTCCCGGGCTGGAATGCACAAGCGGGGGATGCCTCGTCGTTTCTTGTCCGCATCTCCGCGGCCGGGAGCGGCTGCGCCGTAACTCCCCGCGGTGCCCGGTGCTCGCACCGCCCTGAGAGGCTCCCGAGGGTTGAACGGCCGGGCAATGGGTCACCAGCGTGTGGCACCGGGGTCAGCACCTCATCCTTCTTCTTCCAGCGCCTGCAGTATAAACATTTGCGGGTGCGAACTCCGGGGAGAAAGGAAAAGGGGCCAGCGTGCGAAAAGCTTGCGTGAGACCTTTCGGGTCTCGTTCGCCCTCGTTCAGCTGCCCCCGGAGCGAGTGGCGGTGGGTGCCGGGCTTGGCCCCGCACTGCCCGGCCGAGGGGAGCCGGGCGGCCTCGGCTCCGCTGCTCGGGGCACCGGGGATGGGCAGAGAGGGCCAGAGTGGCCCTGCCGGAGCCCGATGAGGGCCGGGGTCTCTGTGCTTTTAGGATGGGGTTGCCCGCACCCAGCCCGCATCTCTGGGTGGCTGTGCCCCGCGGGAACAATCGCGCACCCACCGAGGGGCTGGGACACACCGTCCCGGGAGGGCCCGGGCCGCTCGGGCTGCAGGGCGAGGGGCAGAGCGGCGGCCGAGGCCCGGGCGGTGTTTGCAGCGAGGGGCAGGGGCTGCTCGGCACACACCCGCCCCGGGCAGGGGCTGCTCGGCACACACCCGCCCCGGGCAGTACCGGGTCGCGGTCCCGGTGCCACCGCGCTGCTGCCTTCGAGCCCCGGGCCCTGCCCCAGGGGTTCGCCCCATCGGCGCTGGGCTCCGATGTAGGAAACTGCAGAGCGGGGTTCCTGGGCCGTGCCGCCGATCCCGGCTGGGAAAATGGGCGGCATCCCTGGAGCTGGGGAGAGGCTCGGCCCTGCCGAGGCCCCGGAGCCGCTGCGTGCCCCGCGGGGTCCCAGCTCCAGCTGCGGGACGGGAGGGGAGCGGCCCGGAGCCCGCCGGGACAGGGACTCTGACTCAGGGGAAAGATGTATTTCGAAAGACATCTGAAAAGGTTTTAGACCTTGGAGGGGATTCATCATCGCTGGGCGGAAATAAGGACGAGAAAGCGGAGAGAAGGGCGAGGGAGATAAATTGGAGTTGACGCGCGGGTTTAGCCAGCCCGGGGAGAAACCGAACCTTTAATGGCCCAACGCAGGGAGCCCACGCTGGGCTCTCCTCGGGCAGGCACCGCACACACCCCACACACACCCGCACCTGTGCGGGCCCAGAGCCCTGGGGCTCAGCCCTAGCTATGCTCGGTGACACGCACGGAGAGGGCTCCTACGGCAAGGAGAAATTCGGCAAATGGTGTTTGCTTCTTCTTTTTCCCCTCTTTTTTTTTTCTTTATTTTTTATTTTGTGTATGGATAAAATGTTCTTGCTTTGGCTCTCCTCAAGGTTGAACTCCTTTTTTTTTTTTTTTTTTTCTCTAGAGGTTTCTCCGACCGTGGGAAAGATGCTACCTTGGCTCTGTGATGACATTTCTGCCAAGTCTGGGATGGGATGGGGTGGGGGTTAGGAAGCTAAGGCTTTGAAACCTCTGCCCAATTTCCCTCTTCTCGTTTGCCTGCCTCTTTCATCCAGCTGGGCTCCTCCAACAACTGGATGCCTCCAGTGGGCCCCGTTCTCCACCAGATGTACAACTTTCAATTATTTTCAGCACATTTTAATCAGGCCTAGTTCTGATAACGCCCTAATTAAAGAGACCTCACTATCGGCAGTTCGGTTCAGAACTCAACTTTCTTATCACATTCCTGAAGCTTTGGGTCAGGCAACACCGGAAAATGCGGCCAAAACCTCGTCCTGCTCCGAGCTGCGTTTTGAAGGTCACCGAAACTCTGTGGCGGGCCAAAAGTAACGTAGAAAGTGTCAATGTTTTCTGAAAGCTAAAAAAGGGACAGAGGGAAACGGGGAAAAGGGAGTTGAAGGTTGAGCCTCTACCCCGAGGGCTGAGAGAGGAGATAAGGAGCGAGAAGCAGCTGTGGGATGGGAGCCCGCTAGGTACCGGCCTGTCAACGCTGCCCGGCCAAAGGAGCTCTGCCCCTGGGGTCACGGCGGTGTGAGGGACATTGGGCCGGTCCCCCTCCTCTGCCAGCCCCGCAGCCTCCGGGCCGACTTAAAATCGCCGCGAAGGTGAAGGTTTTAAAGCCTTCTGGGATATTTTCATTCCTCCTGCGGCTCCCTCCGTCCCTCCCGCTCAGCCGCGCGGGTTAATGAAGTCCTGTAATGTCTCTGCACCCAGCCTGGCAGCGGAGAGAATAAAACACAGAAGCGACGTTCGAATCCCTTTGCTGCTTCTCCGTTTTCATTCTCTCCGAAAGCCGCTGTGATCACGGATCGTTGGTGAAGCAGAGACTGCCCAGCGCCGAGCATCCGGCGCCCGAAAACAGCCACGAGTGCTCCCTCTGCAGTGACAAATCCCTCTGCAGTGACAAATCCCTCTGCAGCCACATGCCCCATCCAGACGGGTCCGTGAGGGATGCCCGAGCTGGAATAAGCGGGTTAAGGGAGAGGAGTGTGAGAGAGAAAGCGCTCGTAGTCCCTTTGGTTTCTTTCCCCTGCCCGCGTCGGACTTTTTGTTTTGTTTTGGTTGGGGTTTTTTGATTTGCTTGGTTTTGTTTGTTTTCTTTTTGGTTTTTTTGTTGTTTTTTTTTTTTTAAGAGTGACTCTCGGAGGAGCTTGGTTCTCGGAGTAAATGCTGATGAGCCGAGAAGCCGCTGAGATAATATTACTTTGTAATTACTTTTTTAGCTGAAGTTGTTTAGCCAGCTCCAAGTCATTAATGAAAGTTGGCGTCCAAGCACCTGATTTACGATTCTGTGCCGGCCCGGGGTCAGCAGAGGTGGTCTCTTTCCATCTGAATCTGCTCGGTGTAGGAAACAAAATAGGCTGTTTATTATTTTGGAGAGCAATTTTCGCTGAAAGGAGGAGTTTTATTTTTGCACATAATATTCCGCCTCTTTGTTGCAGACTCTTCAGAAAGGCGCCCTTAACAAAATAAAAAAAAGCGCAAGATTAAAGGGTAACTTCTAAATTGGAAACGCCAGATGACTACACCGAGCAGATGGGAATCTTCCACTTTTAATATGAGCAACAATTAACGAAAACATCCTTTTTATTACCGAAACCGATCTGTTCTCTTTAAACACCAACGAGACTCCCGAATTTCCGCGCCTGGGCGCGGGCTCGGCGCGGCTCTCCCGGCAGAGCGAGATGTGCGAGCGCCGAGGGGCGGCGGCACAGGGGACAGAGGGGCTCCGGGAGCCTGGCTCCGTCCTTGTCTGTCCCCGGGGGAGGATCGGAGGGACCCGGGGGAGGCTCCCGCTAACCCCGCTGCGCTCTCTCCGCCAGGTTACAGCACCGTGGCCTTTGACGGGACCCCCAGCTACGGGCACACGCCGTCCCACCCCGCCGCTCAGTTCACCAACCACTCCTTCAAACACGAGGACCCCATCAGCCAGCAGCCCTCCCTAGGTAATTCCTGCCTCCCGAGGAGCTCTGGCACGGAGCCGGAGCTGCCCGGTGCTGGAGAGCCCCGTTGAGCCCCAAGGGTTAACTCTGTGCCGCTCTCTCCGCAGGGGACCAGCAGTACTCGGTGCCTCCGCCGGTGTACGGCTGTCACACGCCGACCGACAGCTGCACGGGCAGCCAGGCGCTGCTCCTCCGGACGCCCTACAACAGGTACCTCGGCCGGCGGGGAGCTTGACTTGCCCTCCTCCTTGGGCGCGGGTTATTGCTGGGACGCGCTCTCTCTCCCCCGCATGCCGTTCGAACGGCTTTTGCTTTATGCAAGGAAACGGATTTATTCTTTCCCTTCTCAAAAAAACCCCAAAAAACCAAACAAAAAAACCAACCCCCCAAAAAACCAAAACGAACCAACCAACACAACAAAAAAAACCCAAACAAACAAACAAAAAAAACCCCACTAAAAACCAAACCCAAAAAGAGAAGATTCACACGTAAAAACCAAACCATACCAAGGCAAAACCGCAGAAAGCCAACAAAAACAGAGAACCCAACAAAAAGCCCCCAGAGAAAACGACACCCCTAAACCCCCACAAAACGAAAAAAGGATGCCGCGCCTTCCGTGGCGGGCCCCGCTGTGTCTCGCAGGTTTCCCGGCCGGCTCGCCCTCCCCAGCCGGGCTTGGCGCCGCTCGGCTCCGGCCGAGCATCCCCGCTGCAGGTGCCGGGAGCCGGGGAAACGGGAGCCGGGCTCCCCGCACCCCCTGGGCCTGATGAATTTGGGGTTTGCCCTTAACCGCAGAGGGGCAAGCGCTGGGGGCAGCCCGGCTGAGCCCCACGCCTCAGGCCTGGCTCCAGGAGTCCCCGCAGCCCCGGGGCCGGGAAGGTGTGGGAGTGCTGGCTGGAGAGCAGCAGCCATGGGCACAGCGTGGGACAGGCGGCTGGAACTCAGCCCCGACCAAGGGCTTCGTCTTGCAGGCCAAGAGCCGTTCCGATGGCTCCCAGGAGTGATGGGAACTGGCCTGCAGGGACGTTATTTATTGAAATCGGGGCAATAAACCGATCGGATTTCCTTGCTGGGAGAAAGGTGCGTCTGGAACTTTGCTACGAGCGACGAGATCTCTTTGCCAACAGACGGGGCCGTGGCAAGCGCGGCTTCCCGGTCGGTTTTTATTTTTATTCGGTCTGACATGGGGGCTGGGCGTTGGAGTTTTACAACGTGTTTAGTGAGTGAAAGAAGTTCCCCAAAATTTATTCCTTAACTTTTTGTGAACTTGGAGCCAGTCCCGTATCTCGGAGTTGCTAAGTAACTCTAGCACACAAAACAATGTGTGCCTCTGCGAAGGAAGCCGCGAGCGGCTCCTCTTGTAGGCCAGTTATATCACCTCAGATTAATCGACACTGGACGTGAGACAACAAAATTCTGTCACTTCCAGAAGCCACTTCGCTAATGAACGTGAGTTGACGTCAAGGGAAGGAGGGAATGAGGTAATGAAGGAAGGAAAGAAGCCTATCCAGAGAGATTAGCTTGCAGAATAATTGGCGGGGCGAACTCCTGCGCTGAAGTGACAGAGATTGCTCGCCGCGCAGGGAAATCTATAAATATGGTTCGGAGGAGGCTTGGGGAGGGCAGCTCCGAGCGGCCGCGGGCAGCCGCCCCCTTCCCCAGCCCCCCGGGCCCCGGGGCTCGCCCTCGCCCCGCTCCTGGGAGCGGCAGCCCCTGCAGGTGTGAATCCGATAGGAGAACGCTGATAGCGGCGAGAGCTGTCTCTTCCATGCGCCTCCTCTGGGGCAGGGGCGAGCAGAGGTCGCCCCCCTAAGGCGGCCGCCTCCCTCCCAGCGCTTGGGGACCGCAGCCGGCGCGGGAGGGCGGCGCTGCGCCACCGGGACCGATTTCCTCCCGACCTCAGCCTTGATGCTGCCCCGCTCGCTGGGAGGTTTACGGCTTACTCCAGCGAGATAAGGATTTAAGCCTTTAAACCTCTCAGGAGCCAATAGTGATGCGTGGGGGTGTACGCGAGGCAGCGCTTGCGCCACGTCGAGGGCAGCCCCAGGCTGCTCCCGCAGCGGGGCCCGCACAGGTGGCTGAGCTCGGCGAGGCCTCTCCTTGTCCCTTATTGAACACACTCAAAACCGCCTGGAAAATGTGCTCAGGAAAGCGGATGAGTCGTTGCGGTACAGAAACGGGCGGGACTCCTTCCCCACAGCGCCAGCGCCCTGAAAACGACCGCACTGTCCTTAACCATTTATCTTGATTCGGCAAAATCGTGGTTATTTTTGGTGTTTTTTCAAGACCGTATTTATTCCTCACCTCCTTCTTGAAGATTTCTGTCGCTTTTCGCAGTTCAGGTCAAGCTCGACAGCTCTGCTTTGTCAAGTGATTGCTCGGTGGCCGCATCCGAGCGCCGGGGCTGGCGACCCTGCCCACGCCCTCTGCTCCGAGAGCGCCCAGGGGATGGGGCTCAGCCCCGGAATGGGGCGTTTGCCCGTCCCCACACTGCCTGGGGACAACAGGCGCTCCCGTCCGCCTTTAGCAGTGGAGGGGGGGGATGTGGCGGAGAAGACGAGGTGAGGAACGGGAGGTGATGCTGCCTCTGCCCCCGGCGGGATGCGGCGGCCGCTGTTTCCCTGCACCGCCTCCTCTCTGCGTCTTTCGGGACGCCCGGACAGCGCTGGTTTGGGGTCCCTCGCCCTCTCACCCCAGCCAGGGCTGCGGGTCCGCTCCGCCTTGCAGCGCCTGGCAGGGACGGCCATCCCAATTTCGAATCCGCCGCCTCCAGCAGGACCCGAGGGGTGATGCTTCGGGGGACGGAGGGAGAGAGCAGAGGGAGACGATGCAGAGGGAGTCACCTCCACCTGATGCTCTGGCTTCCCCCTCATCGCCATCTCTCCAGCTGGTTGTGAGGGGCCCTCCCGGCTCCCCCGCCCCAGCCCGACCCGCGGGAAGCAGGGCCGAGGGCAGGAGGGTCCCGCCCGTCTGCACTGCGGGGACACTCGGGGCTCAAGCGCCTCGCCCTCCTTCCCGAACTGCGGCAAAGTCGGCAAGAAAGAAATGGTTGAACGATCGTAATTCTTAGGCTGGGTGCAAAACTATCTGTGAAATCTCTCGCCCCGGCCACAACTTGCTCTGTGTTTATGGCCCGGCCTGTGGCTGGAGCTGGACACGGGTGACAAACCCGCGCAGATCTCAGGCAGGGCTTTGTGGGTCCATTAAAACGGCGATGTGAACTTTTCTACCTCGCGCTGTTTAATGTAGTAAACATGCTGGATGTTGAAAATTTACTGTGAGTCACACTTGCAAAGACTTTAAAAGTGGAGGAGTCTCGGTTCAGATTATAGCTCTTTCTGTGCAGAGGTCAAGAACTCGGTAATACTGCAGTGCAGGCCAAAACAAACTCTATATGATCTACTACTGGTTTCCTTTTAAGTTCCCTTTTTGCTCAGCGTTGACTTCCTTTTATTCCACTCCAATTTACATTAATCCCCGCTGTAGAAATGTTCCCCCCCACCCCCTTCCTCTCGTTTCTCTTTAAAAGCATCTTTGTAATGAAAATAAGTTATTTTTAGTGTCTTCTTTGTGGCCGCTCGAAGGGCCAAGGATTCAGATTGGAATCAGTGCAGGCAAATCCCTGGAGACCTCGCTTTCCTCCTCCCCATTCAAACCCCATCCAAAGCCGAGATTTTGAGCGGAGCTGTTGGTTCCATGAGATCATCTCACGGTACCGTCAATAATAAACCGTGGCGAGGCGTAAATGGCGTTAGGGACGTCCTGTTCTCTGTCACATGTCAGGTGCGAGGTGTTTAATCCACCGAGCCACTGCCCGGTGGCACCGGGCAAGCAGCGACCGGACCGGGCCGTTCTTATCTCCGGGCGTAAGGGGCGCGTAGCCAGGCGGTGCCCACCTGCCTCCCGCCCAGGGCTGATTTAGCCAAAGCTCCTGCAGCTCCGGCTTTTTCGAGATGAGAGCCTCGCAGCTCCGTGGCTCAGCACAGAAATGTCTCCCCTCGTTGGCTGCCGGCTGCAGGGATGGCTCAGCCCCCACCGGCAGCCGCAGGTGCCCGGCTGCGGCTCACCCGGGCCGTGCCCAGACCCCGGAGCGCCGCAGTGAATTTGTGTGGATCCCACACCAGACCCCGGCCGGGCTGCTGTGGGGTCCGGGCCGAGCCGGGCACCTGCTCCTCCCTCACTCAGTCCCCGGCTCCAGCCCCCGGCAGTGGGAGGACGAGGAGGGGGCGAGGACCGAGGGTCTCTCCCCGCTCGGGAGACACCAAACGGGGCAGACAGAGCGGGGATTAGCGCGAACAGCGGAGCTCTGCTCCCAGCGCTTCCCACCACGTCCAGCCTGCCCGGCAGCCGCTCCGGGCTCCCTTCCGAGGCTGAAACCGGCTCGGGCTCGGCCGGGGAGCCGCGGCCGGCGCTGCAGAGCCGGGAACGGGGCGCGGGGAGCGCGTTCGGCCGGGCGGGCACCGGGAGGGCTGCGGCGGCGCCGGGGCGCCTCGGCTCGGACACCGTCACCCAAGGGCGGCACGGAACACAGTGGCCGAGAGCTGTGACAAGATGAATAAGTGTATTGCTTTATGAAAAAGCAAAGGAGGGAAAAAAAAAAAAAAGTGAATATTGTGGGGGAGGCTCTTATAAATGAACTGTCAAGGGAAAGAAAGTTAAAGGGAAATCTCCTGCTGTAAATGCATCGGGCGGGCACTTCTAATAAAAATCAGGGTCCTGGAGGAATTAATTACAGCAGCATTACAGGAAGAATTCGTGGAATTGCAAAACGTAGTTGGCACCGACCAGCACGGACTGCTATTGCAAATGGGGAAACTGCAGGAGAGTTTAACAATTCCTGAGCTGATATGCAGGACATTGTAGTAGCATAATAGCACTTCAGACACACTAATGAATAATAGTGTCCAGTGATACTGACAAATGATATTACGCATACTTCGAGATTGAAGTCACTTAATTTCTTTTTATATGCAAAAGCTTCCCACTGGATTCTGGCTTTTTTAGGTCGCTTCTACCTGCCACGAAGTTAAAAAAAAATTAAATAAAAGGAAAAAAAGAAAAAAATGCCGTCTCCTAATAACAAAATGATATAAATTCACCGCGTAAATCCAGCGAATTTAGGTGTCATTAATCAGCGGGGAGACTTGCGTTTATTGTGAGCGGCGGTGCCCGGCATCAATCACCGGAGGGGCCGGGAGCTGCGCTGCGGGGACAGCCCGGCCCGGGGGAGCCTGCAGCACCTCCCCGGCCCCGCGGGGACCTGTCCCGCCGGGAGAGCGCTGCCGGGGCTCCGTGCCCGCCTCCGCCGCCCCTCAGCACCTCCCCGGCCCCGCGGGGACCTGTCCCGCCGGGAGAGCGCTGCGGGGCTCCGTGCCCGCCTCCGCCGCCCCTCAGCCCTGCCGCGCCCGCTGCTCCGGGCGGGGAGCGGAGCGGGGAGCGGAGCGGGGAGCGGAGCGGGGCGGGCGCGGCTGCAGCCCGGCTGCCCGCGGTGTGTACCGGCGGGGAAGGAGCCTGCTCCAGCGCTCAGCTCCGCTTATCGCTCAGCCACTCCATTTTTCTGCCGCTTGTCAAGCCCCTCTGTGTAGCAACATCCATCACGAGTCACGATAGCTGTTTCACTCCATTACCCACGTGGTCTCTCACACTCCTGGTTAAAACAGTTAACAGATTTGACTTTTTAAAACAAATAATCCTTCGCGTTACCCCGCCGTGCTGCTTATATTCGTTTCATTCATTTCGACGTATCAATATCGGATATTATTTTTCGGGAAGGAAAATGTTTTATGTTTCTATTTCCAGCTCTTTCCAAAGCGTCAGGCTTGCAGATTCAAAGTGTCTTTTCGAGCCACAAATTTCCTTTTATTTTATTTCCTTTTATTTTTTAATAATGCATCGAAAAAAGGGAATATATAAAATAAAATCACTTTCTACTGTTATATATTTAAAACAAATAACAAAGAAATCGTTGACATTCTGATTTTTTGGTTTTTATTTGATAGCTGCAATTTTAGTCCTAACCCTACATCTTTTCACAACAGTGACAATTTATACCAGATGACCTCACAGCTTGAATGCATGACATGGAATCAAATGAACTTGGGATCCACACTGAAAGGGTAAGGAGCTTTGTTCTCTTCTAACCTGCTGCCCTAGTGAAGCTGCATTGCTGAGCTAACTTTATCTCGGATTTTTGAATTCGAAAAATTGTACAAAAAAAAAATACTGTCCGGTCCTGAGAGTGGCTCATCACCTTGCCGTGTTTCTGATGATCCTCGCCCCAGCCTGAGCGAAGGCTCGGGCTGCTGGCTGGCCGTGCCCGCAGCTCTGGGTGGCACCGGGCACCGGGCAGGGCAGTGCCCGCAGCTCTGGGTGCGCCGGGCTCCGGTGGCACCGGGCAGGGCAGGGCAGTGCCCGCAGCTCTGGGTGCGCCGGGCTCCGGTGGCACCGGGCGGGGCAGTGCCCGCAGCTCTGGGTGCGCCGGGCTCCGGTGGCACCGGGCGGGGCAGGGCAGTGCCCGCAGCTCTGGGTGCGCCGGGCTCCGGTGGCACCGGGCAGGGCAGTGCCCGCAGCTCTGGGTGCGCCGGGCTCCGGTGGCACCGGGCGGGGCAGGGCAGTGCCCGCAGCTCTGGGTGCGCCGGGCTCCGGTGGCAGCGGGCGGGCCAGGGCAGGGCAGGGCAGTGCCCGGTCCCGGTGCCCGGGCCCTTCCCGCAGGGGCAGCCGTGGCCACTTCGCGCTCCGCTCCTTGAGCTGCCGCCCCTTCCTACCATCCCTCTTCCCTTTCCCTGCCTTCGCCAGGCCCTGCGTCCTGTGTCCCGGCCCGGCCGGCTCCCGGTTTCCTTCCTCCCGGCCATTGTCGCCCTCCCACCTGCCGGGAAGAGGCTCCGGCCCGGCTCCCCCGGGCGCTTCCTGCGGCCGCCCGGCCAGGAAGGCTCCGAGGCGCCGCGGGGCCCCGCCGGGCTGGCGGGCAGCGCTCCGGGGCTTCCATCCCCGCACCCGCCGTGCCCGGTGCCTCCTCCGGGCCTGCCGGGGCCGGGGATCCCCGATGGAGCCGGGGGAGCATCCCCGCCTCGGTGCGTCCGTCCGTGAGCGGCAGAGGCACCTTTTGATGTTAGCCAAGGGAAAGCCGCTCTGCTCCGAGCGGATAATTCACTGCTCTGAGGAGATAACCCGCTCTGCAAACTCCCCCACGGAAGGCAGGTATTGGGATGTCCTCAGTGTCCAAGCGTGTGCAGTCTCAAGGGAGCAGCAGCAGAGGCTGATAAAAGCCCGCACAGATCTGTGCTTTCATCCATAGATGTGAAAGTCTTGTTCAAGATGGACTTTGTGTACGCTGCTGTGCTGCGATAAAGGAAAAAAATATTATGGGTCTCCTTGTAGCTTATAAAGCAACGGTGTTTGAAGGTTAGAGGGAGTAGTGTAGTAAACTATCTGTATTGAAGTTAGCAAGGGAGCTGAGCCTGAAGAAATCCGTCAAGGAGGTTTTTTCTGGTCAGAGAAGATCCCAAAATCCTACAGTTGTGCACTGTCTTTGCTGCCTATCCCCTCTTTTTAAAGGCTATTTCCTACTTTTCTTTCATAAGTCTTTTTGATTTCCTCTTGAAACTGTATCCTTTAAAGATCAGTCATTGCAATATTAGACACTGTTTTGTCTCTTCTGAAGAAAATATCCTGCAAAATGGAGAAACACATCAACCTTGACTGAGGTCCAAGTTATTAAAGCAAGGAAGAGGTTATTCTTTGGGGAACTCAGTGAAAAAAATAAAAAGTCACAATAGAAGTATTAAAGGAGTACTGAACAAAATAAATGGCTCCTTACTTGTCCAGGAGTCAGACTGTTAGCAGTGTAAAGTATGTGACCTAGGATGCATGAAAAGGGGGAAAGAATCAAGATGAATGATCTATGGTAAAACAAAGCTGAAAGTTTTGGTATAGGCCAAGATTGTAGAATCTGTGGAAAATCAGTGCTAGACATAGCCTCATCACTGGTAATATGAGCCAAAATAGTTATCTGTCTTTTCTGGCTGAGAGTTACAATACACAGTACCTCCAATCTCAGTTGCCATGAACATAAGGTATTCTTCCCAAGATTTACATCTTTGAAATATATGAACTGTTCAGAAGTGATTCCCAGGCGTTTAGTGTTTCAGATGCTTTTCTCAATCTCCTAGTTGTAATTTAAGAATTTTGGAGTCAATCTTCCTGCTGAAATATGGAGCTTCTAGATTCTGTCCAACAATGACAGTCCTGCTTAGCTCCTTGCCTTCAGTTCTCCCCAGCACTTCTTCCTGGCTTCAGTGAGACTTTTGCACATTCTAAGAAGGAAGAAAACGTTGCCAGTAAGTTCTGCAAATAGTTAGAGAGCTCTACAGTTATATAAAGCTTATGGGTCACACACTTTATACTTGACAGCAGACCAGGTCAGTAGCTTGCTTTTCTGGGTTCCTGTTCAGCAGAAGTTTAACAGACTGAAATGAAGCTTTTGCAGTGCAGTTTGGGTAGAGTTAATTGGCAGTTTCTGTGCTGAAGTTGTCTAGCAGTTTATCTGAGAGCATCCTGGTTCTAGCTCTTGTAAAGAGCCAGTATTTGAGGGATCAGCTCCAGAATCCCCTCCACCCAGATTAAAAGTTTGAGACTGGGCAAAGAACACTGTCAGGTGGCCAAAGCTGATTGTGAAAATCATTCCTGTTGAGTTGCAAGCTTGTGGACTTGTGTGGCAGCAGCAAGAGCCTGGCACCTGAACTCTTGAATGATTTTATCTGCTCAGAGCCTGCTTCAGCCTGTGGCTTTAAGGCCATGGAAGACTATTTTTCCTGGATGCTTTTTCATTCATGGATGTTTTAATATTGGATGTTGGAACTGAGAGCAAGAAGTTTCTATGTGTCAGTGGAATTTTGTCCGAGTGCTCTCAGTAGGGGTAAGCATCAGGAATTTGTGGAAAGCACAGCCTGGGAGAAAGGCAGAGGTGGGCAGTGAAAGGTGTGGAGCAGAGATCCTGGCCAGCCATTGCTGGATGGTGAAGAGAGACATCTGAAGTGAGCTGAGATGTTGTCTTCTGCCGGAGTAGAGCACCGTGATGGGCTGGCAGGGGAAGGGGAGAGTGGTGCCAAAAGGGCAGCAGATAGAAAAGGCTGCAGCCATGGGTTCTGGGGGTCTCTACTCACTGACAAACCAAAAGGATGTCTGATGGCCCAGGATGACCTTCCCTCTGCCAAGAGCTGCCCCTTGAGAAGAAGACAACCCACTACTGCTCCCATACAGTCCAGGTGACCCAAATCTGCATTTCAGATTTCCACTTGGGGCATGAATTCCAAATTGATTGTGCTCTGATTGAGCTCAAGTGGTTCTCACAACTCACGTGAGGGAAGAGGAGTGCTTTGTGAGCTTGTGTGTGTTAATTGTGTTTCTTGTTTGTCCAGGCATCCCTCTGTCACCTTCTGAACTTTGGGTGGACCAGAGGGAGAGCTGCCTTGTCTGCAAGCTGTCTCACAAACTGGCAGCTTCTAGAATCTGAAAGGAAAGCTTCGTGTTTAAGGCTGTGAACCTCACTGTGGGACTGGATTTTATCTCCTCAGGCTGTTTGCTGATGATTTGTTCCTCGTTTGTGGTATTTTGTTGGAGCTGCTGGGATCAGATTTATTCTGTTGCAGGAAAGTCAGTGGGTCCCAGAAATCTCAAAATTAATGTTTCCACATCAGTGCACACTTTTGCCATTCATTTCTCTTTCATAATTTTGTGTTGCTTTTTAATTTGAAAAAGCCAATATGAAAAACGCTGCTTCCTTCCACAGCAGCTCTGGAGGAAGATCTCAGGGCTATAAACCCCTCCTCTATATTTTGATGAGTTAAATGTAAAAGTGACATGGAAATAACTGATACCAAGCAGGGAGTGATACAGCATGGTAGACAAGAAGTGTGGCTACATTCAGTAATTTTCTCTTCAGCTGCTCGAGTCAAAAGCTTTGATCCATATTTCTAACAGTCATCTGAAATCAGGCATAGAACCAGACAACATTTTGGTTTTCCTCTTTTGGTTTTGCTTGGATGTTAAACGCTCAGCATGTTCCATGGAAATTGGTATTTATTGCTGTTTTCTCAGGCTCACTGTAAGGAATATTGGGTATGATCTCTGTAGAACAGTATTAAAACCACTTCTTAAGCAAGGCAGGGAAACCCTTTCTTGTTTAGGAGTGGTTTGTAAAGGCTTTTCTGTTCAGCTTTGGTGGTATTATTAGTAAAATTTGGAGGTGTGAAACTTGGGTTCAGTTCTGCAATCAAGATGAGCTGAAAATGAGCAATAACCTCCAGTAATATGGAATTTATCCTTTCCCACCGGTCTTGTCCTGAAGGGAAGGGTTTGGTGAAATCCTGATTCCAATCAGGTCTATGGTAAAAAAATCCCAAACCAAAGGAAGACTGTTGAAGTCAGAAACACAAAGATCCCCTGAAAATTTGGAGCCTTCCTTTCATTAGCCAGCTGATTCTCCCATTGAGGATGGCAGAAGGGCTCAAATCTGTGAAATTGCATTTTTTAATATTCCTTTGCCTTGGAAAGGGCAGATTAAAATGCAGCTTCATACTCCACCCTCCATAATAGCATCAGACAAAAACCAGGCAGAAACAGGATCTTCTATATAACTAATCAGGATCTTTTTCTGTCTCCATACATGTTTTTCCCAGGGTGCTGGGATGGTAAATATTTTAGCAGAGGGAATTAACTCTACTTCTCTTCCTTTATGTTCTGTTATCAACGGGACTAGCCCACACCCTCACTTTGCCTCATTTTTGGCTCTGTTTCTAAACCCTAAAATTCCTGTTCCTGCAGTGAAACACAATTAAAGTGAAGCTTAATGTGGTGCCTGTTTTATGTAATCTTGCTTTCTGGCTTTTTTTTTTTTTTTTATTCTTCCAAGTCTGAATCTCATGAATCAAAGTGTATTCACATTTCATCTGAAATTTTCTAGCTCTCCTCAGTGTGTCCTAAAGCTTCCCTTTTTTGGTTTATGAAATAATAATAAAAAGCTTAATTCTTCAGATTAAGTTGTAGCTGCTTTATACATTGGACAGGCAATTTCAGTTTTACAAAGTAAAAATGGTGTGAGAGAGAAATTGCAGCTTGATTATTTTTTTGAAATATTCCGATTAGAATGTCATCTTTTATGAGGTTTTTTTTTTATAACCACTTAGATTGATCCAACTCTCTAAAGCTGCTCTGTTTTTCATCACACATTCTCATCTGTAAACCCTTCATTTTTATTAATCTCTGTACAATCTGTACAACTCTGAGATTAATCATTTTAAAAGAGCTACTCTGCGAGTGTTAAGGATTTGCTGGGCTAATGGTAAATGCAAGTGCTTCTAAATACTCCACAGCACAGAGCTCTTCCTTTGCAAGGATCAGCCTTTGTTTCCCAGTTATCTAGAATTACATTTTATGGCTGTGTTTCCAGCTCTGGCTGTCTAGATCCAAAGAACAAAATACACCGAGTCCTTTTTTTCACCAGCTAACCCAAACTCTAAATATTTACAGTCCATTTCTGGCTTTGAGCAGTTCTGATTGAAGTTAAAGGGGGTTGTATATTTACAAATAATGGCAGAGCTGGACTGTGAGGCCAAACCCTCCAGTCCTTGCTCAAACAAAAATTTGTGTTGGATCCTGGCAGGGCAGTTTGGCTGCATCTGGTCCTGCTTAGTTTTGAGTCCTTTTAGGAGCTGCAGAGGGATCAGTCCAGTGTCTCTCCTAAGGGTGACTCTGGGCCTTACTGGGGACTTTTTCTAGCTTTTTTTTCTTCTTTGGTTAACTCAGCTGAGCTTACAAGGCATTGTCTCCTTGCCTACTTTAACACAGAGTGCCTGACTAGAAAAGATGGAAGTTAAGGACTGTACTACCCTCTGGAGATTTCCATTTAGTTAATGTACTGCAGGTATAAATTCACCAGTCACTTGTATTCCTCGTGTATGTGGCATTGCACGATCTCCTGCATGCAATAAAGCAGAGGTTTGAGTTTAATCATGGATCTAGATTTGTATCTGCTCTTCTATCCCTGCCTTTATTGTAGGATATAAACTGCAGCCACATGAAACAAGCCAACTGTGCCAACTGTGATGTACACTCTGTGGCATAAATCATGGCTGAAGCATGGAGTGAAGAGGCTGGAAGGGAAAGAACTCTATTTCCCCACAGGGATGCTGAGCAAGGGCTGAACTTCAAGAGAGCAGCAGTGCAGGGACAGTTTGTGAAAGCTCCTCCTTCAGTGTTCCAGTTTCCCACTGACTAAAAGGAATATCCACCTGTTAATTTCTATCTCCCCAAAGGTCAGATTATTGCACAGCATTCCATAATGAGTAAACAGTGTTTTAACCAAGAAATCTCTCATGATCCATTTTGCTGTCAGCAGCCATATGGCCATGCTGAGTACCAGCCAATGCTGGTGGAAATGTGCCCAAAGTAAAATGGGAAATGGGGCTCCTGGTTATTAAAGCATCTCTCCCAGGGAGCTGGTTAAGGACTTAGTGTATTATGGGTCAAGGGGCTCAGAGAGCAGGTTTTAATCTTCATGGATTCTTGTATGTGCACTTTTAGTGAGGTATAACTAGAAATAAGGGGAGGAAATGTGTAAAAGGCTGGTTGTGGAGGAAGGCTTCCCAACTGTGCAGTAAAAACTGAGCTGGAGATCACCTGGAGGATACCTCTCATTCATGGGGCCATTCCTTAGGGCACAGACAGGGGCTTTGTTCTGCCTCTTCTTCCTGGGAGGAATTATTCCAGAACTGGCTGGTCCTTACAAAAAAGGTCATCACTGAAAGATGAAAACCATGGGAATTTGGAGGGAAAGTGGGGCTGTGTTTTATGGTACAATATTTTACTACATATTCCTGCTTCTTCCTACAAAGTTTCAGTCCTGGGAATTCTTACCAGCCTTTGTGTCTGTTGTTTATTGTGGTGTTTAAGGTTGTCAGGACAGGCGTGAAGGGGAGGTTACACTCAGGGTGACCAGTGCTGAAGTTCACATTTACCCTTGATTTACTGCAGGTCAGCAACAGCTTCTGCTGCAGGACTTCCTCCTTATCAATGGTGGCTCCCATTCCATTCCATTCCATTCCATTCCATTTTCCATTCCATTCCATTCCATTCCATTCCATTCCATTCCAGTTTCAAAATGCACTGTGTAATTTGGGATCAACGTGGGTATCACCATGGCTTGGATTTTTGTTTAATTTTTTTTTTTTTTTTTTTTTTTTTTGCTTGTACAGACTTGCTGGCTTTAAACAGAGAGGAAAATTTGATGTTGGTGGGGAATCTGTGCTGATCAAATGGTGACAGCAAATGGTCATTTGTTACTTGAATTAGGCTGCAAAAGGCCACTTGTGGGCTCTGGGCAGAGAGGAGACCCCATTTATTTGGACATGGTGCATATCTACAGCATAGTTTAATCCATTTAAATCAGCTAATGGTATCTTTATCTATTATTACAGAATTAATTACAGATATTACTACAGAGCAGAGATCCTTTCTTGTCACCCCCCATAACTTATTCCATTATGATCACCTTAAAACTGAGTTAAAATTGCATTAAGCAGAGCATGCCTTCCCAAAAGGTGTGGCCTTTGATTTGAAGGGTCAGGTGGAGCCAGGATTTGAGATGAGCTCTGCAGAGCAGTGGAAGAGCAGAGCTCAGGGAGCACCTCTGGCAGGGAGCAGCCTGCCAGCTGTGCCAGGGGTGAGGAGGGCAGCCCATCCTGGGCAGGCAGAGCTGCTCTCAGACACTGCTCCCCTCCTCAGCAGCCAGGCTCACAAACCCTTTAGACACCTCCTGCATTCCAGCTCCACTGCCTGCTCTGCAAATCGCTTAAGAGGTTTAAAACTTCCTTGTAATTCTACTCTGCACGTGAACTTTGAGTGAAGGGAAAGGAAGGACCAGTGAAATGAGAGTCTGGACCTCGGGGACCCCTTCAAATTGCTATTGCAAGCATTTGGCAAAGGCTGGGATAACATCCTCCATATCCATCTCTGTCTCTAGCTGTGTGCCCTGGGGTTTTGTTCTGGGCTTTCTAATTTCTGGTGCTGTGCAAAACACGTACACTTGCCATTGCCAGTGTGTACCTCCACAAGTGATAATGTAACATTCTCCTTCAAAAATTAAACCTAAAATGTATTTGGGTGGTTCTGACATTAGGCAGGCTGCAAACAGGAGACACAGCAGTGTTCCAACATTCAGGATTTTGAAGAACATAATTAGATAAAACATATGGCTGTGGCAACCCCAAACCACACCAAAATTTGCGAATTCTTAAAATTATTGTGAAAATTTATACCTAGTGGGGATAGCCTGTTTTGGTTTTTTTCCCAAATTTTATTTTTATAAAGGGTTAATTTGTAATGTATCCTGCAAGCTGATACATGGGATAAATAGTTTAGACACTGATTTGTAATCTCTGTTCATGAGTACATGACTGCTATTCTTATAAATGTCATCACTTGCTTGGTAGTATCAGGTAATATCTGAGTCATGAGGTGTTGACAAAAATCCACTGCACTTAATGTGAAACTTGAGGCATTTTGCTCATTCCAGAAGATATTAGCAATAGCCAGCCCCACGTTTGACTGATAAATAATGTGAACATGTGCACATGACACCGTTGTGCTGCTATGTGAATTTTTCCCTCTTACCTAAAATCTTTGTGGAAATACATCAGAGTTGAAATCATGACAATTTCTTTCTTTCTTTTTTTTTTTTTTTTTTTTTTTTTTTTTTTTTTTTTTTCCCTGGATGCCTTAGTGGATGCTAATAGATGTATGTATGGAGTCAGTGCACTGTGCCAGTGGGAGCAGATCCATGAGAATGAAGGCAGAGCAGGTTTCCTTTGGTGAATTTCACTTGAACCTACATATCATGGCTGCAAAGGCAAACTCTGCATATGTTACCACTGACTTAAGGAAGGAAACCTCTCACATGGAGCTGTGTGGTGAAAAATATGTGATTTTTTTCCTTATTTCCCTCTTTACTTACAGACACACAGCGGGATATGAAAATGAGAACCACAGTGCTCCCATGCTGTACAGCTGTGGGGCCCAGTACAGAATACACACCCACGGGGTCTTCAGGGGCATACAAGTGAGTATTGTGGGGCATTCCTCACAGGGAAGCAAAACTGCTGCCTGTTCATAGTGTTCGCTCACTGCTTCACTGGTGTTTGTGAACTCATCCTTGATTTGTGGCTTCCCCACCTTGTCAAGAGATGCTTTATGTAAGTGTCCTGACCTCACTGAAGCTGTTGCACTCTAACATAAGATTTCTTTCTGACACAGTCATTTAAAATTGCTCATGTCTTCTTCTGAAGTATGTCTGCAAGGCAGTGTTCCTTTCTGTGCTTACTTACCTTACCAGCTTCTCAGGATGGTCCAAAATGAGTGATCCAGTCTGCAGCTTCCAGCTCCAACCACTCTGGCCATGAGTGATACAACCTCTGTGGTTATATCTAATATGACCACATATCTAATCTATATGACTACATCTTACAACTAGATATATGAAAATGTCAGATGACATTTTGCTTTTACGTGTTTCTCAAACTTTACTAATTCAAATGGATTTCCTTAGAACTAAATATGTGATTGTTTCCTAATAACTAAGTGATTAGTGAATATTTGGGAGGAACTTACCATTCATGGGAGTTCATTTCCTCCCTTTCTGAGACAGTCATATGATTATTAAATACCCCTGTAAAAGACATACCTTGTTCAAACTGATGGCAAAGTCATTACAGAGTGTCTGTCTCTTCTGTGTTGCTCTGTGTTGTCCACGTACATCTGTGTTTTTAGATAGCATCTTTTCTCCTTTTCCTTTTCTGTGTAGTTTAGCAAGTCATTATTCAGGGGCAAGCTCTCAGAAACAGGCTCCTGAGCTGGCTTTTGTTGGGTGAATAAAAGTAAATGGTCGACATTGTTTAAGGAAGTTAATTATCCCAGAAGGAGGAGATCATCTTTGATGGAACATTGTGACAGTGGCCAAAATGCATTAAGGCTGAACTATTCACCAGCTCCACCCAGACAGTTGTTTTTGTTTTGTTGTTAATCAGTTTGTGTTAATCCAAGACATCCATTTCCTTGTCCTTTAGCTTTATATGAGTATTTAAAATAAAAAGGACAACACTCGTCTGGCTCATGCTCTTTCCTCTCACCCTGGTATAAACTTAAAACTATTTTCTGTGGCAACGGGAGTTCTGCCAGGACTGTGTGGTTATGCATGAGGTCAGAGTGTGGGCCATTCAATCTCTCATACAAACACTGGTGAGAGAATTCACCGAGCAGAGCTCACTGTGTTTCACCTTCAGATAATTTTAATGCTCTGCAAAGAACCAATTAAGGCACGCTAAAGTCGCTGACGTAGAATGAAGCAAAATTTCCCATTTCCAGCACGATCCATCTGAGCATCTCTTTGTCCTGGGGAGGTGCTGGGGAGTGACCTGAGTGTGTGAAGCCAGAGCTGAGGACACGCAGGTGGCCTCAGCAGGTCTCTGTCCCTGCAGGACGTCCGGCGTGTGCCCGGCGTGGCTCCCACCATCGTGCGCTCGGCCAGCGAGACCAACGAGAAGCGTCCCTTCATGTGCGCCTACCCTGGCTGCAACAAGAGATACTTCAAGCTGTCCCACTTGCAGATGCACAGCAGAAAGCACACTGGTGGGTATAAATCACGGCACAGCAGAGCGGGCACGGGGGTTGGAGATGGCACAAGGGGCAAGGAATGTGTGGCCAGGTCAGGGAGCGCGAGAATCCGTCAGATCACGGAATCACAGAATCCCAGAATGATGAGGTTGGAAGAGACCTCTAAGATCACTAAGTCCAACCTGTGCCCTGACACCTCACCTAGACTGTAGCACCCAGTGCCATGTCCAGTCTTTTTTGAACACATCCAGAGATGGTGATTCCACCACCTCCCTGGGAAGAGCATTCCAGTGCTTTATTATTCTTTTGGTGAAGAATTTCTTCCTAATATCCAACTGTACCTTCCCTGCCGCAGCTGGAGACTGTGTCCTTGAGACTGTGATGAGTGAGCATGTGCTCTGTCATCTGGGCAACCCTTCTTTGTCATCTGGCAATCCCTCTTTGTCATCTGGGCAATCTCTCTTTTTGTCACCTGGGCAATCCCTCTTTTTGTCACCTGGCAATCCCTCTTTGTCACCCAATCCCTCTCTTGGAGCTGAAGCTCTCTGGATCTAGCTAAGGAAAACACAGCAATCAGATCACCTCCCTCCCTCTCTTACTGTTACAGGGCTGTGAGCTGTTTTCTTTTTTAATTTTTTTTTAAATTCTTTCCCTCCTCATTTGGGACCATCGAATCTCACTCCAGATCTCATCTAATGTTAATTATGAAGAATTTTCATCTGCAAGAGCAACCTAGACATTCAGCATCCTCTGGCCCTCCTGTGTAAACCTTTTCTGGTAGGCAGGGATTGGCAAATCCTTCATGAAGGATTGAGCCTGAAGCCAGTCATTTGTAGGATAATGTTTGGATTCTCTCTGAGTTCAGGAAATAAGACCTCAAAATGTAGAAATCAAATACTCAGCTGCACCTTGCCAAAGAGCAGACAGACTTATTTCCCCTGCTGGGAGATTGATGCTGTTGGATGTGTAAAATGATGATAAATCTTTAGATGTGTTCCTTATGGGTTTTAATTTTCTTTTTTTTTTTGATTGCCTGTCATATTTTTATTTAGCAAGTCCTTTCTGTGCTTACCAAGAAGTCTGTGGATGTAATCTGTAAATATGGATGTTGAGTTAACCACTGATGTGATGGAAGACCAAAGGGATGGAAGAGAGCAGGAGGGCAGCCCATGCTGGGTGACCTGGCAGACTGACTGACATCTCATAAAGATAGTTGCAGTCTTCTCCTTTAGGAGACCATCCAGTCACTTAATTGTGTCAACTGTGAGAAATGCACACAAAGCACTTTTAATTAATGAATGGGCAAGTCAGAAAACATTGAGACAGCTGTCTTCAGGGCAGCTGAAATTAAAAATATAAGATACTTTAGACTGTAAGTGCAAGCTCATCTTTAGAAGGGAAGGTCTACAGAAATGCTATTCTGTTTTCTATAAATAAATTGGAACCAAGAACATTGGAAATCTTTTGAAGGCCATTAAATTCAGTATTGCCTAAACAGTTCTGAATTTTTTCTCATAATCACTATTTCCTTCATTCCTAAATTGATTTACTCTGTGCTTTAGCATTCATTATTTGTTTGCTCTGGTCCTGTATTTTATTCCATTTAGTTGCTTGGCTTTCCCAGTGTTATTTCTGGATCAATCACAAGGATTTCAGCTTACATATGTTTTTTCCTTAGCTGGAGAAGATTTTTAATATTATATCATATATAATTTAGGCTTGTAAAGTCAGAAAACCCCCAACAGACATGGGGGATAGGTCTGTGTCTGTCTGACACCCCAGAGGAGGGTTAGAGGGGTCCCATTGTCTTTGGGGCCTCTGCTCTGGTTCATGCTGCAGTGCAAGTGGGTAGAGGAAAACCACTTTTTTCCCTTCCAACACCTTTTCTGTACAGGTGGGCACAGATCCTTCTGCACACAAATTTTGATATGTTGACAGCAAAACATTATTTCTTTCTCAAACCTTTGGAAGTTTCTTTCCATAAGAGGCCAGCTTGTTTCCCAGAGCTTTTTGCTGCTGCCAGCATTGCTGTGTAAAGTTTCCAGGCTGGTTGCAGCTGGAGAGAGCAAGCAAGGGATGAAAATTGCTGGGGCAGCAACTCCTCCTGGCTGAGGAGTTCAGGTTTAGGATCAGAAAGGAGTTTTTCCCTTTATCACCTCACAGGGTTTTGTCCTCAGCCTGGTGAATGGGTACTGGACATTTCCTATTATTATAGGTCTGGGAATTCCACTTACCAAACTCCCAGCTGCTGTAGTGGCTTAGAAAATGATGCTCTTCATTTCCTGTCTCCTCCTGTGGTCTGCCAGTCCTGATTTTGGGAGGGTTTGGTGAAGTGTGGGAGCATCTGGAGGGGATAAATTCCCAGTTACCATATTGTCCTGGCTGCTGGATGTGTGCATGGTCTGGACTTGGTGGCCATGAAGGTTTTCCACTGCCAAGCTCTTCAGGAGTCCTGGGCATCAAACCCACTGTTGTGATGCAGATGCATTTCATTTGCAACTTCATGGGTCTGTCTAACCCTGACTTCTTTCTCTTGCATGTCACAAGCAAAATTTGGAACCATTTTTTTCCAAAAATCATGTGGTTGTGTTTGTCACACCTCTCCTAATCAAACAAACAATATATTAATCTTCCTGTAAGGGGGTTCTGGACTCATGGGTTTGGAGCTCTTCCACCTTATGCTGTCATAGTGTAGTGCTAGATCAAAGATTTTGGTCATTTTTAAATGATGAACACATGATTTGAAAACAAGCTGTTACATATGTATGATATGAAACCAACAGATTGTATCTTTGCAGGATTCTGTTGGCTCTAGATTATATTTTTTATTTCTATAATAGATACATCCAAAGGACTGGCTCCTCAGATCTTCCATCCTTCTTTCCCAGCTGCTGTATTGCAAAACCAAGCAAGGCCCTGAAACACAAAGTTGGATTCTGTAATCACTTTTTACCAATGTTTCAAATAGCCTCAGTTGAAAATATGTTAACACTTTGTACCCTCCGAGGCTGCTTATCTGTTCTTAACAATGCCTTCATTGAAACATGCACAGCCAAAAAAGCTTTTTTCTTATCTTGGTGTATTTTGCTGCAGCAGATAGGCCTCTGAAAGGAAATGCAGAAATACATCTAACTTTTCAACTTTGCAGCAAATAATGTGAGTTGTCATTCCATGGCAGGCTTCAGGCACTTCCCTGCAGAAACAAATTGATGTCTAGACCTCCATAAATTTCACTTCTGGTGGAAGCATCAGCATTCTTACCAGAGACTCTTTAGGTTCAGTGCCACTCATTGGGAAAACTGGATTTATCCCAACACAAAGCTGAGCAGGTTTGCAGAGAGAAAATCCTCTGCCTGTTTGCCAGGGATGCTCTTTAGCCTAAATAGGTTGATGCTGTCAGCTGCAGGTATGGGCTGCCACAGAGTGTGAGAATCTGGAGATCAGGAAAGTTGTCCTTTATGGTTGGATGTCGAGCTGTATCCTTTCAGGCTGATATTTCAACAGCATAAAATCAAAAATGCTTAGGGATCTAAAATACAAGATTAATTTCAGGATAGTAATGACATGTCACAGCTGAGCTATGGTGTGAAGATGACAGAAAATGTTAATTGTAAAGGCTCCCTAGTAAATAAATCAACATGTATGTTGTGTGAGTTTGCTAAAGCAAATGATATTAAATAAAAATGTAGCATTAGCAAGGCAAAGTTGTGATCATGGGACGTGTTTGATCAAGTGGGTACACTTATTTAAGAAAAGGGGTTTAAATTGGTGAAGGACATACAGACCAGCCTTTGGATTCTCATTCCCACTTGCAGGCTCTGGTTTCAGAATCAGCCTCCTTTTCTCATCTGTTCTTGTTTAACAACAGGCTTTTACTCTTGCAGAAATCCTTAATTAAAGCAGTGACTGTGAATATTTTGTGCAACTGCTACAGCAGTAGAATTTTCTGTTTTCCCATGCACCTGAGCAAATGAATTTGCTCCAGAGAAAACATGCACACTTCCCTCAGTTTAAATTAACTGCTTTTGACAAAAATCTGTTTTATTAGAAACATTCCTTGCAATATGTGGAAAGGCAGATTCACCCTTGTTTTACAATTCTTGACCTTTTCTTTTAAAAATCGTTTTCCTAAATATTCAAGGCATGCCATATTCAAGACATGCCATTCCCTCTATCCTTTCTCATCTTTATTGTTTCATTATGCCCTTTCTTGCCTCTTTCAGCAGTGTAAGTGATCATGTCTCAGGCAGAAGGGCTGGTGAAGCTCCATCTGCATCTCCTGGTTTGATTTGGGGCTGTGTGTGCTCACAGAGGAGGTGACAGCATCACTGGATATTTTCATACACAAAGAGACTTTAGCCTATTACTGGAGAGCCTTTGGTAGGGCTGGGGAAACGAGACACTCTCACTGTGGGAATTTCAAGGGGGATAACAGACTTTTTCTCATCTGGGATGTTTCTGTCGTCCTGTTCTGAGGAAATTTATGTGGCAGTCAGCTTTGGCAGCTGACACAGAAGATGGAGAAGGAAAGGGGAATTAGGATTTCTGTCTAATGTTGTGCCTCTTTTTGTTTATTTGCTTTTTGTTTTCTTCCCAGTGTCATCATATCCCTATGTAAACATTTTAGATTGCTTCCTTTAATATCTTCATGGGTTAAATCTGACTTTAATTTAACCAAGATTATTTTCCAAAGTATTTAAAGAAATACTTTAATGTGCATGCCATCAGAGCCTCGATGCTGTTTTATTCCAATGCCTCCTTAGCCATCTTCTAAGTTTATATTGCAATTAGCAGACAATCATCCTGTCACTGCATTCTGCTCTGCTGACATTCCCCCTCTTAAATCTGCCAAAGGGCTGAATTCCTTGGAAGTAAGTGGTTTCTGGAAAGCAGGCACCCCCAAGGGAGTCCTTGTGGTCAAAGAGTATGGAACTATTTCAAACACCTGTGGCAACTTTAATCTCCTATGCTAATAAATTAAGCCCAGCAGACATAGAAATTGTCCACACCTAGGTTTGAGAATCAGTAAACTCCTTGGGGGTGACTGCCACAGGAAGTCAGCTTGTTCTTGCAGATTTAGTTGCTTTTGTAAAATTTTTATTTTAGCTGCACCAGGATGAATTTGGAACGCTGTCCTTAATATGCTGCTTGTTCTCTGTCACCTGGGTCAAATGCATCTGCTTTAAACCAAACTGGTTTGCTCTGGTGTCTCAGAATACCAGTGCAAGCAGGATGGATGTCCTCACCATAGAATCAGACATGTGGACACCTGCGATGGAGGTTAAAATGAAACAGGGAGAAACCAACCCCTCTGCCCACTCCAGGTGGTGTTTTCCTGTAGGAAAAGGTCCCACAGGACCCTTGCTTTACATCTCACTTCCCACAGCAGGCAGAGCTGCTGCCTCTTATTTAAGAAAAAGGGTTTAAATTGGTGAAGGACATACAGACCAGCCTTTGGATTCTCATTCCCACTTGCAGGCTCTGGTTTCAGAATTAGCCTCCTTTTCTCATCTGGTCTTGTTAGCAACAGGCTTTTACTCTTTTTTACTCTTTTACTCTTGCAGAACTCCCAGACAGAGCCCAGCATCCTCCCAGCTCTGCAGCTCCCCTCCTGCTCCTGCTGAAGCTCTGTGCTGTGCCTCTGAACCAGACTTTCTGTGGGCAGAAATGCCATTTAATGGAATTTAGATTTATTAAGACATTTCTTAAATGTGATAAATGGCAGAGACTTCAGCAGGATTCCAGGGTTGTGCAAAGGGACCTCAGGTTAGCAGTAAGTCAGACCTGGTAGATCATGGAGCTGCTCCTGTAACAGCATAAGGATTGTTTCGGCTGAACTTGCCCAAATTCCACCATCCCTGTGCTCTGCTGGCAGCATTTCCCTCTTTCCTCAGACTCCACAGCTGCTGCATTTCTTTTTGCATGTTTATGTGCATTCCTTTGCATTGAAATCCACGTCCATTGGAGACACTGGCTCCTGGGCATTTCTTTTCCTAAAAAACTCATCCATGAGAAATCCCACCCTGAGGATCTCTGCTGAGCTGCCTGGGAGGAGGGGGAGAGTTTATATTTACACGAGGTTTTGCAAAATTCATGGCTTTGCCTGTGGGAGCTGTGCAGCTACGTGAGAAATTCTATTTAATGGCATTTTATGGAAGAAACCTAATTGTGTTTTGGGGAAGAATATGTCTTTTTTCTGAGGTTGAATTTTTTGCTCAGTTTTGTTCTCATTAATGTGGTTTAAACTGTCACCTGTGTGGATGGAACTTATTTAGTTTTTGCTTCAAACCCAATTTAGTTCAAACTGTGAGTTGTTCCCCTGTATGAATTATGTGTTGCTGAGACAGGTGCTACTGAAAGGGTTTAATGGGGTTTATAGGGAAATATAAACCAAGACATTCCTGTTCTTTTCCAGCCGAAAAAAAAAAAATTCACTCAACAGGAATTTTTTTTTGCAGCTTTAACCTCTGATTTTCTGAGAGTGAGCAGATTCAGTATCAGTGTCAATGCAGTAGAATTTTGCCAACCTTTCCAGCAGAGCTGTATGGCTTTATGACAATTCAGTCCTGGTGTGCCACTGGACTGCTTCAGACTGCAGAGAAATCTTTCAGAGCAGCACATTTCATCTTCAGGTTCAGCTTGAGGTGCTCCCTCATTTTGCCACATTTTCTAACAAACTGTTTTTCCTCCCCAGGTGAGAAACCTTACCAGTGTGATTTTAAAGACTGTGAACGAAGATTTTCTCGTTCAGACCAACTCAAAAGGCACCAAAGACGACACACAGGTTTGTGGACAAGGCCTGCCTGCAATTAGAGTTCATACAGGAATTGTGATCCTGAAATTACACTCCTCAAATTTCTATTTTTCTGGTGTTGTCTGCTCATAACACCAAATTCTTGAAGTTAATTTTAGGAGAAGGCCATGTTTAGATTTTTAACTGGCCTTTTAGCACTACTGTGGTTGTTTAGTGACTTTTACATCCTGACACCATCTTTTGAAACAACTTTCATGATGAAACTGTTTGCTCTATATTCTATGACCATTAACTAAGAATAGATTGTGCTTAAAACAAAACAGTTCTGCAAGAAAAAATTTGCCAATGTGTAAAATTTGCCCAAGACCTTTGTGTCATGTGTAAATCAGCAGTGTGAAGTAAGTTAAACCTATTGGGAGCGCATGAAAATAGATTTCTGCACCTTGATTTTTCTTATGTCCCATTTGCTCCTGCAGGATGCCCTGAGTGCCAAACCTCAGGGTCAGGATTAACAATGTCTGCAGATGATTTGAGTGTGGGTTTGTTTATGGTGGAGCTGTTCAGATGCTTCAGCCCCAGGCACTGGCAGAGGAGGTTGCAAAGGGTGGTGGCCTCATTAATGACTAACTTTCTGTAATGTGTAGGCACAGGGATGGGAGGAGCAGTTACAGTAACTAGAACAAAAAAAAAAAAAAAAAAAAAAAAGAAAAAAACCCCCAAAAAGTCCCCAAACCAAAAAACAACAACGAAAAAAACCCCAAAAAACAAATCAAACAAACAAAAAAAAATCCTGGCTCTTGAAACTTCATAAATATCTGATTTCATTCACCATTCCAAAATGTTGGGACATAAGAAGAATAGAATTTTTTTTTGTCTCTTAGGTGTGAAGCCCTTTCAGTGTAAAACCTGTCAGAGAAAGTTCTCCAGATCTGATCACCTGAAGACTCATACCAGGACTCATACAGGTAAAACAAGTGCGTAAACTTTTCTTCACATTTATATTTCTTTTTTTTTTTTAATTTTAAATCAATGTTGTTGTGAATTACATGGTTAGAAAGTATCTTAACCAAGATTTAAATATTCCAAACAGCAGAAAGAATTTCAGTGTGCTGATTTTTTTGGTGTGGCTGCTTTCCCCAGGTGTGATAGTCACTTCTCACAAAGGGATTTAGGTGATTTTAGAAACTATGCTTTCTTCCTTCGTGTTTAAAGAAATTTCAGCTTGGCAAAATAAATTTTGTCAGCTATTATGAAACGAGCATCACGGTCTCAGCCCACAAATGTCAAGTTGATCTACTGCCTTTACTGAAAGAGCCCTACAAGATAGAAATTTTAATTCTAGCTTTAGCCAAAGGTCTGTAATCTAAAGTATTCGTGCCTACTCATGCTTCTCCCAAGTGTCAGCTGAGCCTAATGCAGGATAGCACAGCACAGCTCCTGCTCTTGCTGCTTGTGCTGTAATCTCCCCAGCAGATAAAAGCAGTGCCTTTTGCAAACTCACTCTGACAGACACTAAAGTAAAAGCTTACTCAAATATTCAAGGACATTTTAATTTTTTTTTTTTTTTGGGTAGAAACCATAGTATTTCATCTAAATACAGGGAAGAGAAAAAAGGGAGGCCATTTTAGTCTACTCTGCCCTCACATAAATGTAAACACCATTAAGGAGCAACTGCAGCAGCAAACTCTGTATTTTAGTTTTAAGTTTTAGAATTAGTCCTGTGTACTGACATCTACTGTTCCTTCTGCTATGCATGCAGTGTTTTTACCAAACAATTGTTTACCAGCAGTGTTTTTACCAAACAATTGTTTACCAAGCACTTTGGCATGTTGTTGGATGTCACGGCGTTTTCCATACTGGTGTTAACCTTTTAAATTCAGTCTCTGTACAGATGGACAAGGAGCCTGAAAATCTTTTTCTCCCTGCTAAGAATTCTTTTTTCTCTTCTGGACCATAAAAAAACCACACATTTCAGACTTCCAAAAATAAAAGAGAAATTTTAATAAAGGAAATGATTCACCTGAGAACAGTGGCATTGTCTGTGGCTCTGGCCAGATCAATGCTTCACCCAATGGCCATGTCTACACTTGCAATCTGCAAATGGCAAAGGCTGTGCTCCTGGGCTGTCCCCATGGTCCTGCTGAGCTGCAGGGCCTGGGTCTTTGTGCATTTCCATGAAGAAAGATGTTTTCTTAACCAGCAAGAGGTAATGTTCTGGGAGAGACAAATTGGTGGTAACAGGCTGGCAGGCTGGGATGAGCTGCATTCCCCATCACACTTCACTGCTAACTGATCTGCTAATTCAGGACTTGCATGACTCCAGCCATTTTTTATAGCCCAGATTAGCTAGAGTGAAGAACCTGCTCTCTTTAGTGCCAGTGAAGCTCCTCTCCCTGTCCCAGCTCCCCCTGGGATCTGAGCCCCACCAGCCTTGCTGTGGCTTTGTTTGCTGCCTGCCGCTGGCACAGCATCTGGGCTGGTGCTAGGGAGCCACTCCTGACAAAAATTTTGGATGTGTCAGCTCCTGAGGGGGATGAGCAGGAGTGGCAGGTGGGGATTTTTCATCCCCACCTTGCCCTGCAGCTTCACTCCTCCTTTTCTTTTCTTTTCTTTTCTTTTCTTTTCTTTTCTTTTCTTTTCTTTTCTTTTCTTTTCTTTTCTTTCTTTTCTTTTCCTTTCCTTTTCTCTTCTCTTTTCTTTCCTTTCTCTTCCTTTCCTTTCCTTTCTTTCTTTCCTTTCCTTTCCTTTCCTTTCCTTTCTTTCTTTCCTTTCTTTCCTTTCCTTTCTTTTCTTTTCTTTCTTTTCTTTTCTTTCTTTTCTTTTTTTTCTTTCTTTTCCTTTCTTTCTTTCCTTTTCCTTTCTTTCTTTTCTTTCTTTCTTTTCTTTCTTTTCTTCTTTTCTTTTCTTTTCTTTCCTTTCCTTTCCTTTCTTTTCTTTCCTTTTCTTTCCTTTTCTTTCTTTCTTTCTCTTCTCTTCTCTTCTCTTCTCTTCTCTTCTCTTCTCTTCTCTTCTCTTCTCTTTCTTCTCTTCCTTCTCTTCTCTTCCTTCTCTTCTTTCCTTCCTTTCCTTCCTTTCCTTCCTTCCTTCCTTCCTTTCTTTCTCTTTCCTTCCTTCCTCCTTCCTTCCTTCCTTCCTTCCTTCCTTCCTTCCTTCCTTCCTTCCTTCCTTCCTTCCTTCCTTCCTTCCTTCCTTCCTTCCTTCCTTCCTTCCTTCCTTCCTTCCTTCCTTCCTTCCTTCCTTCCTTCCTTCCTTCCTTCCTTCCTTCCTTCCTTCCTTCCTTCCTTCCTTCCTTCCTTCCTTCCTTCCTTCCTTCCTTCCTTTCCACAGACCTGTTCAGCAATGGAAATGTGATCCCTGATATCTGCACCATTTCCCCCCACTGTTTTATGCACTTGTGGGAGATAGTTGATGCTTTTGCCAGCATTTATGCTAAGTAGATGAAGTAGATTTTAGGAATTCCCTTTCAACTTAAATACCTCACATGGGAGTTTGCAAACAGAAATTTATTTAATTAGCAAACAGATTTATGCAAATCTCCTTTTGTCTGAATTTGGATCAGGTTTGTGAAATGCCCAGAGTGTGAGGTAAATAAGAAGAGAAGATGCCTGGGTGAGGTTGTACCACCCCAGTGTGTCTGGAGTGTGTTAGAGAGCATGAGGTGTGTAGACAGCACTGAAGAGCCCAGAGCTGAACATACTTTAAAATATTGCATTTATTTTGAGGGAAAAAAAAAAGAAGAAGAAGCATGAGTCACTGGGTACTTCTCTGAGCTAAGGAAAGAAGCATTCCATCAGCATTCCTGCAGCATCACAAACACAGCCTGAAATTCCACTTACACACTGCAGGAAATCAGGAGACCGGGTTAAACAGTTAAAAAGTGGTGGCATTTCTTGTCAAATTTGAATGTGCTTTGCTTGGAGTTATTTGCAGTGAATATCATGCTCTTGAAAATGTTAGAAAAATGCTATTTTGAGCATTTGACATCTCCCATAGATGTGAATCCACTTTATTTAGACAAGGGTGGAAATCTTTGAGTCTGGCTCAGCAGACTCCACGCTGAACCCCGTTGCTTCTACCATATTCACTTACACTCACCAGTTTCAAAGAACTTCAGCCAAAACTCGTTGAATTAGCTGGGAAAAACTCCCCTTGACTGGAGGTCAAGCTCTAGAAAGTCCCTGACAGTTTCCACAGTGACTAACAGTGTGCCTGCACCACCACGGAGCTGGGGCTGAAGCCTGTGTGGATGCCAGGGTGGCTTTGAACCTTGGTCATTTGAGAGCTAAGAGCAGCATAATCATGGCAGCAGGGTGCTCAGCAAGGGCCTGGCCTCAGGAATGAACCACTGCAGAGTGTTCTGCATCACCTGGAAAGGCTGCTGGGAAACATCAGCTGAGGCAGAGGTAGGAAGGCACCGAGCGCTGCTGTGAGCGGGAGCTGGGGGCACTCGCACGCCCTCTCAGGACAGCCCAGGGTGCCTTTCCTCCTGACAGGGGCTCTGCCAGCTCCTCAGAGCCCCACAGGGAAAACAACCAGCAGTGTCTCAGATGAGCTGTGTGCTCAGCTAATAACAGGGTGTTTTGTTAACAGGTGAAAAGCCTTTCAGTTGCCGGTGGCCCAGCTGTCAAAAAAAATTTGCCAGGTCTGATGAATTAGTTCGTCACCACAACATGCACCAGAGGAACATGACTAAACTGCAGCTGGCCCTTTAGACAGTTCAAACAAGTGAAAAAACCAGATGGGACATTATAAGCTACTGCAAACTTTCTCAGCCATCCTCGATCACCTCTGTCAGAGAGCTGCAGCTGCCTTCGCATCCTATCTGACACAAGTTAACTAAAACGTAGGATTCTGCTCAGCCTGCCCTTCCATTTGGAGCTGCACAAGCTCCTAGTCAATAAGTTCAAGAGATTTTTTACTTGTGGTTTTGTACAGAAGTAGGCAAGACCTCCACAGTTTCAAGATTACTATAAACTGTGCTCAGCTTTCATGTCCGTCTCCAGCTCTTTTGTGCTCTTTTCACTTGAACTTTTCCAGGTACAAATTGCTGTACCTTTTTAATTCCTGCAGTGGGTAGGATGATTCCTCCCTGTTGAAGGTCAGCTGTACACTTACATCACCCCTGCATATGCTGAGGCTCCTGAATGCTAGCACAGCTTTCCTCACAAGATGAAGGAACAGTCACCTGAGACACTTCTGGTAACCCTTTTAGAGTTGGAAGCTCTGCTTTTGAAATTTCACTAGTCAAACCTTTTTTTAAAGGTTGCCTTTCTAGAGCAGCTAAAGCCAGATGAACCAAAGCCTCTCTGTACAAGAAATAAGAATCTTACCATTAAGTTAACTTGGTTTTTAAAGAATTGCATAACTGAACCCTTAAAACTGTTTTGTTTGTCAATTAGCTCTCTCCTTCTCTCTCTCTCTTTTTAATGTATTGGTTTAAATTTATTCTATCATGAGATGCATAGATCTCCTTTACACAAAACTAATTTCAGTCATTGTAGACATTTGGGATTTGTTTACAATGTAAAGCCACACTGGTTATGTGGCTAGCAAGCTGTATAAACTTAAAACTGAACTTCTAATGGGGCTGGTCCAGGATCTCCATTAACAGATTTCTCTTAAGATAAGTAACTTAAAAAAGACTCTTTGTCAAGTATATGTGAAAAAGACATTATTAGTGTAAGGAAATATATTATTTCAGGGTTTTGGGAGGAGGGGTTTATTATTTACTTTTAATTGCTTGAAATTGTGTGTATATATATATATCTGATAATGTATTGCTCTTAGACATCTCCAACTAGAAAATGTATAAATATTAGAAGCATCACTGTTCTGATGTTGTTGCTGTTACAAACTATTGATAACACTAAGAATGTAACCTGCATTTTTCACTGAGCTTTCAATTAAAGCCCATTCAAAGAGAAACAAATGAGAGTCCAACAGATGTCTTGTTTCATGTCTGGTATTAAATTTCAAATGCCCTGTCCAATAGTATCCTTTTTTTTTTTTTTTTTTTTTTTTGTATATAAAGGTACCACCAGCACTGATGACCACTAGTTAACCTGTCCAGGTCTTGACCACAATTTATCCATCTCACTTGGGAATCATACTGGCAGCAGAAAACAGTGTCAAGTTTCATATTGTGCTATGAAGCAGTTGCTTCAATCCTTCGTCTTCTTACCCAACCACTCCTTCTCTTTCGAGCCTTGAGATTTGTGTAAGAACTTTAGAGAACAAGCAAAATCCCATTTATAAATAGCAGAAGTGGCCTTCTGTAGAACTGGGCTGAAACCATAAGCACAGATAACTTCTTAGATTAGGATGTCATAGACTGACTTTTAAGTAAAAGTTAATTTAGAGTTGGGGTGGCTTAAATCAGTTCAGCAGGTTGGAAAAGACAGTCTTTCATAGATGATGAAGTGTGAAAACGAAGATAAAGAAATATTACTGTTTCTTTGTCATCCTGCCTACTTTTCTCTGGAAGTGAGTACAGCCTGCCTCAGCGCCCTTTGCCCTTGCAAAATATTTGTATCTCTTTAGCAAAAATCTTTAATGTATCTTGCCAAGCTTTTTTCCTCTAATGTACACAATGGAGTTCTATGATGGGTTGAGCTTTCTCTCTTAAAGTGCAGCTGCATCGTCAAGAAAACTCAACAGTTAATTCTTCAAGTCCTCTTTTTCGCCTGGGTATTGCATCACTGTTAATTACTGTTGGGGTACTGTGACTCATTTGTATCAGTCAACTTTATCTTTTGCGGCCAAAAGACAGCATCTCTCTGGAGAAACTCATAACAAGTGTGGCAAACATCAAATATTTGGAGTGAACGGTGTACGTAAAACTGCAGAGAATTAAAAAATAAAGCAACTCCTCCTGCTCTCTTGAAAGAAAAGCTCAGCTGCAATAACAATGTCCTCTGATTTACCCAGCAGTTCTCAGCAACTACAAAACAATCTGTTTTTCAGTCTGCACCCAAAATAGAGAGCTGCCATGAGTGTTCATACTAAAAGCCAAAAAAAGAAAAATCAGCCTCCGGTTTTTGCCTGCATCAGTCAAACATAAATAAAACTATCTTCTGTGAAATACAACCAAAACTCCACTGCAGCCCAGGCCAGACTTCCAGTGACCTGTAAATAGCTACAGCCATGGTTTGCTGCCTGGGGAATCACATGCCAAATAATAATAGTAGATGGCTACAAAAAATGGAGCGTGGGTTGATGAGTGACAGAGCATGTCCTTTTGCTTGTGCTGTCACCACTTTCTCAGTGAAAGACTTACTGCTACTCTGCTGTTTGATGGCCATTATGCCCCCCAACCTGCCAAACACAGAGAGGACAATGGTGAATGTTTATAAGATTTTTAACATTTTTATTCCCGGTTATTTGACGGTGTTTGTTAAGAGGGCATTTCACGTCTCAGCCTTTCATTTCCCTGGTCAGCAAGATAAGCCACCTTTATGGAAGTGCTTTAGTGCATGAATTTCTCAGAGGCAGCCCCCAGATGCTGGCCCTTGCAGCAGGCAATTCCTCTTTTTGGGACATGCACAGATTGATCAGCAGGCCGAGTTGCTGTGAGCTTGACCTCCCCATGAGAGATGAGGGGGCTGCACTCTGTTATATCTTACAAGTATCCTCAGCTCTCTGGAAAATTTTCAATCCCACAATTAATTGAGCAAATCTTTTGTGCCTCTGCCCTGTGTTCTTAAACTGAACATGGTGACTGATGTTGTTTTGGCTGATGGTTAATGTCTCAGTGGGATTGGCACCCTCTTCCTGTCCCATGGCTTCTGTAGCCCCCCCCAAATGGAGAATGTTCATTTCAGAGAAAACATTTCTCCTATTTCTTGCCACTTCATGAGATACAATATGTTGAGTAGGAAAGGGAATGTGATCTCCTCCCTCTCTGATGGTGTCAGCTGGAATTCAAGAGCTGACTTGGGCGAATATTTTTGAGGTAGGTGAATCCAGCACAGTGTCTGTCTGCTTTAGGAAAGCACCAGAGTGAACCTGCTGGGGTTGTAGCCACAGGATCTGCTCCTGGTGCATGTCTCCATGGCTATGGACTGTGCTGGCCAAGCAGGAGGCTGCTTCAGTTAGGGAACCCACCTGGAGCTAACCCATCCTTCAGACAGGTGATGGTTCCTCTAAGGGAAGGGGGGTGTGTAAAAAAGTAGCTATTTCCTTCTCTTTCTTTCTCTTTCCTTCTCTTTCCTTTTCTTTCTTTCTCTTTCCTTCTCTTTCCTTCTCTTTCCTTCTCTCTCTTTCCTTTTCTTTCTTTCTCTTTGCTTCTCTTCCTTTTCTTTCCTTCTCTTTCCTTCTCTTTCTTTCTCTTTCCTTTTCTTTCCTTCTCTTTCCTTTTCTTTCCTTCTCTTTCCTTCTCTTTCCTTCTCTTTCTTTCTCTTTCCTTTTCTTTCCTTCTCTTTCTTTCTCTTTCCTTTTCTTTCTTTCTCTTTCCTTCTTTCCTTCTCTTTCCTTCTCTTTCCTTCTCTTTCCTTCTCTTTCCTTCTCTTTCTTTCTTTCCTTTTCTTTCCTTCTCTTCCTTTCTCTTTCCTTCTCTTTCTTTCCTTCCTTTTCTTTCCTTCTATTTCTTTCTCTTTGCTTCTCTTTCCTTTTCTTTGCTTCTCTTTCTTTCTGTTTCCTTTCCTTTCCTTTCCTTTCCTTTCCTTTCCTTTCCTTTCCTTTCCTTTCCTTTCCTTTCCTTTCCTTTCCTTTCCTTTCCTTTCCTTTCCTTTCCTTTCCTTTCCTTTCCTTTCCTTTCCTTTCCTTTCCTTTCCTTTCCTTTCCTTTCCTTTCCTCCCTTCCTCCCTTCCTCCCTTCCTCCCTTCCTCCCTTCCTCCCTTCCTTCCCTTCCTTCCCTTCCTCCCTTCCTTCCCTTCCTTCCCTTCCTTCCCTTCCTTCCTTCCTTCCTTCCTTCCTTCCTTCCTTCCTTCCTTCCTTCCTTCCTTCCTTCCTTCCTTCCTTCCTTCCTTCCTTCCTTCCTTCCTTCCTTCCTTCCTTCCTTCCTTCCTTCCTTCCTTCCTTCCTTCCTTCCTTCCTTCCTTCCTTCCTTCCTTCCTTCCTTCCTTCCTTCCTTCCTTCCTTTCTTTCTTTCTTTCTTTCTTTCTTTCTTTTCTTTCTTTCTTTCTTTCTTTCTTTCTTTCTTTCTTTCTTTCTTTCTTTCTTTCTTTCTTTCTTTCTTTCTTTCTTTCTTTCTTTCTTTCTTTCTTTCTTTCTTTCTTTTCTTTCTTTCTTTCTTTCTTTCTTTCTTTCTTTCTTTCTTTCTTTCTTTCTTTCTTTCTTTCTTTCTTTCTTTCTTTCTTTCTTTCTTTTCTTTCTTTCTTTCTTTCTTTCTTTCTTTCTTTCTTTCTTTTCTTCTTTCTCTCTCTTTCTCTTTCCTTCTCTTTGGTGGGTTAAGCAAGCTGCCCATCTCAGAAGCCGCTCCAACCAGGCCTATCTGTTTCAGGCTGTCAGTAGGATTCATTTCCCTGCTCCACCAACCCACCTTACAGCAGCTGGGGACAGTTCCTGGACGTGCAGGTAGGTGCCTTCAAACCAGTGCTTTTTCCTCCTCTCTGCTCCCCAGAAAAGGGAGTTTCCTGAGAGGAACATGCTGTGTTTTTGTCATCCACAGCAAATCCAGCATGGTAAGCCAGCTGCTCCCTGCACTTTGTCTAAAATCCCAAAGAAAAAACTCTGGAGCAGGTCCTCAAGTCCCCATGTCCTCCTAGCATGAGGTGCCACCCAAAGGCCGCCAGCTGGCACAGGTGGCACCAGCTGCCAGAGGACCTGGGAAGGTTCTGCTGCTCAGTCCTGCTTGAGCCCTGCTTGTAACTCCCCCCTGGGACGAGCAGGGAAAATCACTGAGGTTTCCCTTGCTTGGGGAAGACCCTCATTCCTCTCCCTGCCCTCCAATTATCAAAAAAGTAATTAAAGGCAGTGCATGCAGTTCAGGATGGCACTAATGGACAAGAAAATCCAGCTGCAATATTTGGGAAGATCCAATAAAAGATTCATTAGGATTCTTTGAGTTATTGGAAGTCCTGATGACACAAGGGAGCCTAATGAAACAGAAGACCTGGTCACAAGAGTGATGAGTTAAAAAAAGCCCAAACCCAAACCCCAACCCCACTGACACCATTCTAAAAATTAGCCAATTAAGAGTAAAACCAGGAATGTAGCCAGAACTATTCCACCTCAAATAATAAACACAAGGATAAGTTGCCAAGCGAGGTCAAAGAAGCAAATGGTAAAGTGAGTTTAAGAGACAGCTAGACACTTTTATGGGGAGAGAGGGGATTGAAGGATACAGTGACAAAACTGGGGGTAGAGTTGAGATAAACCCAGAGGACAGTGGTGGGCCAAGAGCCTCAGAGAGTGCTCAGAGCCCCAGCTGCTCAGTGGAGCAGCTCTTGGTGTTCAGGGGAGACTTACCAGGGCTCTGGAAGTGTCCTGTGAGAGGTGAAAAAGAAAAAAAAGCCAACTAAAAAAAACTAAATAAAAAAATATATCCCAGGAAGAAAACTCCCCCCTTTTCTTTTCTTTTTGTTTTTCATGAAAGTCTACTTACAACACAGGAAAGAAAAAGGTTGACTAGAATATGACTCAAAGGAGGCAAAACCAAAATATACAGAGGTTACGCTCTCTGCTTGTACAGAGCTTTGCAGAATTTCATGTTGTCAGCACAGCTTGGGTGGATCCCACACAAAAAAGCTGGCAGAACACAGCAGCAGGATGAAGCCTGGTTTGGCCATCCCTGCACTGAGAAGCAGGTGCTGGCTCCACCACACAGCAAGGTGGTGAAATGAGGGCGGGGGAGAACCAAGAGCAGCACACCAGGGGCAGTGAGGCAGAATCGGATGAACAAAGCGCAGGTTTCTATACAGATTGCAGCCCAAAGACAAACGCCAGCTTCTGGGGCTAAAAGAAGTTGGCTCTGGTAGCCCAAAGGGCTTTGAGTAGTGAGGATGGTCTGAAGGATGGTATTCTCCTAGAACACACATGAAACATGGACAGAGTTTGCTGGGCGCTGTAGGAATGGGGCAGCAGGAAGACTCTGCCCCAAAGAGGCCACAGATAAGGCTTTAAAAGACAAATGTTTAAGGGCATGGAAAGTCTTGAATGAGAAAGTCTTGTTGCAGGCAGGACTTTCCTGTTCCTGATAGCTAAATAATAACTATCCCATAGGTATAAATATAATTTAATTGCATCACTGTTTTTTTTCAGTGATGAATAGACTTGTTATGTTCTGATGAACTCTGGCAGAACTGAGATCCTAATCTGCAAAAATAGGCTGAGCAGTAACAGAAAGACCTGGCTGACCATCCTGACTTGAATGGCTAGATAAATAAAACTAACTGTTCTTCCCCAGCATCAAAAAAAAAACAAACAAAAAAACCTTTTAACGCAAAGGAATTGTGAGGAAACACAGGGCACTGAGGCACCTTAGTATGGAGGTGCAGGAGAGAAATACAACAGTATTTGTTCTCAGGCTGTTTCTTTTTATGGCTCATTCTCATCTGAGTCATGCCCCAGAACTCCCATTCATTTAAATGAAATGTTGAAAAACATAACCACAAAATAAAAAAAAAAAAAAAAAAAAAAAAAAAAGTAACCTCACTGCCTGGAAAAATCCTGCCCCAGGATTTCTTGGGAAATGGCGTGTCCTCCTTCACGTGCTCTCTTGCTTCAGGAATCACATCTGCCTAATGTTTCCTCCCAGGAAGGTCTCTGAGATTTTTAACTCTATCACTGAAGCCTTGAGGTTAAGTTCTGGTGGGGATGCACAGCAAAGGTGCACTGGAAAGGCAAATAAAGGGGTTTTGTCAGCTCTGTGGCCACCAGCACAGCCCAGCAGAGCCCTGCTCAGAGCAGGAGGGTGCTTTTCACAGAATTCACAGAATTCACAGAATTCACAGAATCTCTGGGTTGGGAGAGACCTTAAAGATCATGGAGTCCAACCCATCCCCAACACCTCAACTAAACACTGGCACTGAGTGCCACATCCAGGCTTTGTTAAACACACCCAGGGATGGTGACAGCCCATCCAGGGATGGTGACAGCCCATCCAGGGATGGTGAGTTTTTCCCCAGCCACAAGATGGCCTGGCCCAGTGGGATTGCTGGCCCTTGGGACAGCTGCCTTCCCAGAAACAGGGCCACCAAGCCCCAGCTGCAGCTGGAGGAGTTTCCAGACTTGCAACCCAAAGCTCCAGCCCTGACAAAGCAGCCGGCAGAGCTGGAGGCTCTCGTGTGATGGGACTCCAAATGCAGCTCAGAGCCCACGGGTGCAGCTGTGCTGCTGTTCCAGCCACAGATTGACCATTAAAAAAGCTCAAATCTGTTTGCCTGGGGTGTTCTTCAAAGGCCAAACGCTCTGCCTGGGAAGGGCGAGCTGCAGTTTGCAACACTGAAGGTCATGGCACCAGCAGCCTAACAACAGCCCAATGTTTCTGAGCCGCATAAATTCCTGGTGTCTGCTGCAGGCAGAATCCAAACACTTGTGTCAATTCTGTACCATGCCCCAGACTGCCAAAAAACATTAATATAAGCATATTTATCTGGGCTGCAGTGTGTTACAAGAATTCATTAGGACAATATGTGATATGGTGCTGAAACAGAAGGCTGGGTTTCTCTGGCCAGAGATGAGGAAGTCTAGTCCCTGCTGAACTTTTACTACTGATAAAGACAATGTCTGCTGGCAGCATTCATTTTTTACTAGGCCATCTGCATCTAGTCAAGGATAACTTGACTTTCTGAAAAAGTAATTCATCAGAATCAACCCAGCACAACTTTCTCTTGATGAGTAAAGCAACACAAAGAAAGAGCAAGATGGTTAATAAACTTCTTTGGGAGCAAAAGGTCAATGCTGCTGTAAACAAAGCAGTGTCATAGTACTATACAGAAGCATTGAAGTTCCCTGTGTGTTTATGTGGCTGATGCCCCATTTATTTTTTTATCTGTGTTTGTTATCGTTTATTTTGCTCTGCTTTAGCTGATCTATAAATCTTTGTAACAGTGTTCTTTATTTTCTTAATTTTTTCATCTCTCTTATCACCTTTTATCACCTGTTTGTGTCCAGTGTTTGCCACTCTCTGCTGCTTGATGGCTGCTTTTTAACCCTTTGGTTCCCATCTGCTGCACACAGGTATAATACTCAGGTCTTTCAGAACTTCCCTGTTTTTCCTAGAGCTGAATCAAACCCTGAAGGAATTCCCACTGTCTCCCCGACAAATCATTAACAATTAAAGGCAAAAAATGAATGAGTGTGCGCAGATGGGGAGATAAAGGCAAAAAATGAATGAGTGTGCACAGATGGGGAGATAAAGGCAAAAAATGAATGAGTGTGCGCAGATGGGGAGATATTCCTGCCCCAAGTGACAGAGGCTTCTTTTGGCTCCACAACACAGAGAACAGGCATTTTTTCACTTCAGGCATTTACTGGATTTCACTGGACTTCAGACCCCCACTGGAGAGTCCTAGACTTGCACCCTGTGGGGAGGTAACTGATTTCTTTCCCTGCCCTCCCAGTTGTGGGTTTTTTTCCTTTGGGTTTTGTGCTGGGAGAGCACAGCACCAGAAGCTGAAGCACAGTCCCAGGCCCCCTTCGCATCAACCACTGGCCCTCCAGCCAAATATTTTATCAGGAGCTGGGTCTCAGTTAAAGGCAGCCAGCTAAAAGGAGAAGATTCCAGATGCACAGTGACAAACATGAGGCAGCTGATACCTTGGCAATGTTATCCAGCTGTTCAGTGATGATTGCTGTAGAGCCATAGTGTTTCAAACCTCACAGGTGAATTTGGCCTAGAGAACAAATATTCTCCTGTACATTTCAGACAGAACTAAAACTCTGCATGAAATAATCTCAAAGAAATAAAGAAAGTGAATTATTCATAGGGAAGAGTCTCTGGACTTCACCTTCCTTCCACTGGTGTGCTATTTTGTTCTATCTAATTAGATTATGGAAAGTTTTGTATGGACCAGATATCCAAAATAGTATTAAAAACCGTGTAACTGAAATCAGTTTTTGGGGGATAGCCTCAGTAAAGCCTCTACTGCTCTTTTTAAGGGTTTACATCTTGAAATCATTTTACTTAGTAGACTCTTGTGCAATGTAATTACTAATGGCACTGGAGTATTTATTGAAACTGGGGAACAAAAAATGCTCAAGACCCTGATTTAACCATGAATTTTGAGATAGCTAGTTAAAACATGAATCTCCTTTGGTAATAAATGTAATATAATGTAATGCACTTGTAACAGTATGAGCCTCTGCTGGAATTGCAACCTTAGACTCCTGCTTAGAAATGCCCCATGTTCATTAATCAATACACATAAGACTTTTACCTGAGGAAAAAAAATTGCTGGGTTGGATTCCAGACTCAGTGGTTATTCCAAATTCAGTGTCCCAGCTGTTGCACATGAGCAGACAGCTGTGGCTGTGCTGTCACATGGAAAGCAAGACTAGAGGAGGGTCTGTGTGCTGGGATTATATTCTGAATATTCCACAGTTCAGCTGCATTCCAGTACCTCTGGTAGGTGTTTCTGCCTTTAACATGGTGATATTTGTAAATTATATATGCGTAGAATAAAATTTCAGGCGGCAAGAGAAACCTAGGGTGGGTTTTTTGTTGCTTTTGTTGGTTTAGTGGTTTTGTTTTTAACCTCCCCTCTCTGCCTGGAAGGACTATTAAATTTTAGAAGATAGGGGTGAGCTAATCTTCAGACCCATACTGTCCCAAACCATGAAGTCACTTTAGAAGAAATATAGTGAATAATCATGAAAAATATTACATTGTTCTTAGTCAGAGGGTATTATGTCAATTTGTATTGTTTAACTTGGCCATTTGCTGGAAATCACTCAGTGCATTCCTGGCTCTTTTTGGCATCATCTTTAGATGCAGGGTTGTTGGTTTAGATATTAAAAGCTTTTATTAAGACATATACAAAACTAAAAAAAAAAAAAAATCAGAAACTTAAGTAACCCAACAGTATTTTTCAATTATACATTTAAATAAAAAATATTGTGACTGCATTTTTAAATCTGCTTTATATCAGTGCATTTGGAATTCTGACCTTCCCTGGTGAAAACAATTTTGCCTTCTATTGGAGACTCTTCTGCCTACTGCACAGATCCCTTGAGCTGACTGGCATAAAATTTAATTTGCATTAATTAGCCACAGACAAGGGCAAAGTGAAGTGACTGTGACCCATGAGGGTGGGATTTTAGAGTGAGATGGGCTGCAGAAATGCTGGCTGGGAGCTGGCTGGGAGCCTTGAGTTGATCTAGACATGAAGTTTCCCACCAAGTGGTAAATCCAGCCCACATTTACCCTGCAGGTGCAAGTGCCTGCCTGGCTGAGCTGCTCCTTGAGAACCCTTCCAACCACACCTAATTTAATTTCTATACCTTGCTTAGGGTCTGCGCCAGCCAAGAGGTAACAAGTGGAGGATAAAGAGTGTTTTAAAGTCACAGGCTGTAACTGTGCACTGACAAAATCATGTATTTTGTTATTTAACCTTTATTCCCAGCTCTGTGAACGCTTCATGTAGCTCACAGTTATGGTGATTGTTTTTTGCATGTGATCCTGCATTTGGTGCTGCTCAGTGTAAACATGCAAGGGAAAAACATCACCACTCTGTTTCCATAAGGAGGAAATTTCCTAATTTTTTTTACTAATTTCCTACATTTTTTACTAATTTCCTAAATTTTTTACTAATTTTCTCCATAACATTAATTCCTCTTGGCTTCTGGTATGGAACAAATGCATTGTTGTAGCATTGATGTGGCTATGAGCTCTGAAACATTGCACATTTCTAAGTTAATTAGGGTTATGAATTAATTTTTCAGATGGGCATCAAATTCTTGATATCTATCCCAAGTTTCAAATTAATTGGGCCAAATTTACATTTAATCTTTTGGGGCCTTTTTTTATTTTTCAGAAGTAAAATACTGGAAACAGTTATGTCGAGTTGAACAATGTGTTTCTCTCAAACCCCAAACTAAATGTTTTGTTTCAGTATCTTGAGAAAAAAAAGCAAAGGGATTGAAGGGTGCAGATCTGCTTAACAAAGAAGTCTTGTATTCAGAAATATGGAATGAGAGCATTCGGGCTGCAGAAAGTGCAAGTTCAATTTTCTCCTTTTCTCTGGTGCAATTCCAGTGAATCATTTTCCTTACAAACATGTACAGCGTGGAGATTTCCACCAGGCAAGCAAATCACATTTTTATCTGTAGATACAGGAATGCTGGTTGTTCCTTTTTTTTTTTTTTTTTCATTACACCAGATAAATCAGAAAAACTGATCCTGCTGGTGCTGGGAGAGCTTGGTCATTGGCCACCTACTGCAGACCTAGCAGGCACTGAATCTGTCAGGTAACAAGGCTGCAGACACTCAGGGCATCATTAGTGAATCATACCTTAAATCACTTTACTTCTGATTTACTACTTGAGCTCTCAGTCAGCACAGAGATGAACAAAAACTGCTGCTCTCTGCAGGATGCCTGAAATGAGGCTTTTAGGCTGTGCTCTGTTCTGCAAGTTGAATTCTGGTTGACAGCACGCTGAAAACTCCAGAATTGAGCTGCAGAAGCCACCAGAACCTCAGTCCACAGGTACCTGCAGTCAAGAAATGCCTTGAAGTTAAAAATATGAGAGATGCAGAATCTACAGCCATGGAACAGTCACATTCCATGCTTCAGAGACCTACTGCTTCCTACCATAAACCAACAACAGTGCGTCCTGGTAAAACAGGGGTGTGTGATACAGTGGGAGAAGTGTCTGCTACAGAAAACTTTGCCCAGGGATCACCAACTTGAGGGAAGTGCTTATCTCCTTTATTTGTTTCCATTATGTAATGAGCAGTCAAAATAGCACTCCAGCATCCCATTGTGCCTCAATTCTTTTCCAAAATTAGGCTCTACGACAGTTCTCTGCAGCAAAAAGAGTTTTCTTCTTTTGGAAGTATCTCAGTGTATCTCAGCATTTTAATAAAAACTAGGGAATTACCTGAAAGGCTCTTTCCCTTTACAATTAAAAACAAAAGTCATGGAAGCAAACAATTTTTGTAAATGGCATCTCTCATTGCACTCTGCTCTGTTTGTTAACTTAAGGCTCACAGTCGTTATTATTTCAAAAGATGGATTCTGTTTAAATAATCAATTGAGCAGAACAAGATGTTAGTGGGATAGTTAGCTATGTGTCATAATATACTAGATAAAGGATTATACCCCACTTAAGAATTAATAACATTTTAAACCTCTACATAAACTATTTTTTTTATCAATAAACATGTCTCTGACAGACGGCCAGATGCACTCACAGGTCTTAATTGTTCAATCCAGTGACTAATCCCCTCTTGATCAAGATTTTACTGACTTAGCAGCTGTCAGGAGAGTGACAAATTTATGATTCAATTGCAATTTCATCCTAAACTTGAAGCTGCATGATCATTTGTGGGAATTAGCCCCTTGATAAGATAAGGAGGGTGGAAGAAGTGCACATAATTCTGTGCAGCACAATCAGGGTGTTGCAGAACTCCTGAGGATGCACTGCAAAGACACAAATGGCCATTAAGGGATTAGCCCATCACTGATTGAGTGGCTGCACAGAGTTGGGGTTTGCTAAATCACTGCAGTCCCAGGTCATTATCCTTGGATGCAGGAGACACTTGGAGCTGTGTCCAAACACACCAGCAGTAAATTGGAGTGAATGGATTGTGCCAAAAAACGAGGAACGAAAACCGCTGAACCCTTGTTCTTCAAGTGTTCACATTTCCAGGTCATACCCCAAGTTTTTTCCTTTCTTGGCATAAAAAATATTTTTTCACTGCCTTTAGTATCAGCATATTCTTGTCTCTGTAATCTCTTTTGAGTGTATTGCTTACCCTCGCTATCAAATTTGTGCTTAGTTAACAAATGCTGAAACTCAGATAACATTTCAGAAATGGATTAGGAAAGCAAAGTTAGGAGTTTCCCTCTCTGCTTTTGATGGCTTGTGCACAGTTCCTACTAAAAATGTAATTAAAACAAATGAGTTTCCCTCATTTGGGTTTTGTAATGATAACGTTTTGGTAAGCCCCTTAATTGTTTTGTGTGCCACTGACATGTGAATCAATAGTGCTGTAACAGCTCTGTTTATTTTCACAAGTTGATGACAAAAGTAGTGCTCTTGTTAAAAATAAATACAGATCCAGTTGTTGTTGTTGTTGTTGTTTTCTGGGGGAAGAAATAATAAAATTATCTGCAGGAATAGCACAACATTCCTGCCTTCCTTGACCATGTGTCAATGCAGCTGATGAGTAAAATTAACCAAAGAGCAATTCCACTTCAGGGCTCTGTAACAGTATGCCTAAAGACTACTTGGCAATTCAAATTAATAGCTTAAATATGTCAAATTTTGGAATTTTTGCAGTGCTGGCTGTGGCCTTTGGCTAGCCTGAATAAGCCCAGGGTCCCCTGGGGCTATTTCTCTGTGAGTTGAACTTAGTGATCTCTATTCCCAGGGTATAGATGCATCTAATATTGCTCAACTTAGTCTAGAGGGACACATAAGTTTAGAGGGGCTCGTTTCCTGGAGCATTTCACCAGAAATTTGTGAGCTGGTAGGTTGGAAAAATCACCTTCACAGAAATATGCTTAATTTTCATCACGCAATGAGCAATTTTCACTTCTTAACATGGCAATAAAATAGGGAGCATGGAACAGAGATGGAGCTGGAGGCCAAACTTGAACACTAACAGAGAAGGAGGGTGCATGTGTTCAGCAATAAAAGCCTTAGGCCAGGTAAACTTGCTTACCTGAGCCCAAAAACGTCCTTTTTGACCCAATATCCATCAGGTGGGCAATGTCTTTTTAAATTTCCCAGTTCTTCTGCCCTCTACCAGCCCCAGTTTAAATGTCAAAAAACTACTGAGGTGCCTCAGTCTTTGGGAACATGCTAATACCTTACCTAGAAATTAGGAGAATTCAGTCCAATTGACTTCAGTGGGAACAGGAACGAGATGAGATAAAACAGGGGCTAACATAAGTTTGAGGAAAATAAATTAAAAGGAATAATTAATATGCAAAAACCTCAACAAATTAACAAAGGAAGTTACTGTTCTGTAGATTTGCACATCAGTCTAATGGCAAGCCTGGAGGTTTAAACTAGCTGAAAATCTTTATCCACATTTTGAATGTTGAAATCCTTGGCCAGCTCTGCTTTCTAAGATTCAACTGATGACCAGAAAATTTGGATGGACTCAATAGGACCCAGAGAACAAGCTAAAAGGAAGGAAAGTGCAAGGAGAAAATCAATCTGCCAAATTAGACAGAGCAAAGGAACAGGAAGAAAAACAGGAAATAACCTAATAAAATATAGTGGAAAATAAATAACTTCCAGTGCCCCAACAATTTCCTCTTACAAAAAGTACTGGCAGTACAAAGCAAACTGCAGGCCCATTTCTGTCTGGCTGTGGAAAGTCAGCTATTTAGGGACAACATCTGGCATTTCCTCCTCCATCCACCACCAGATGCAGATAACAGTGCCCAGCCTGAGGCTGAGAGTGCCCCAGGTGAAGATCAGGGCCCAGGTGTGACCCAAGCAGGGCAAGCTGAAGGAAGAGCCAGATGGCTGGTCAAGGTGAACCTTTGGAGGTGCAGCCATGGAAATCACCAATTTTAATATTTCTGCCTCAGGATGACAGAAAATATGGGAAAACTGAAGGAATGAAGGCAGCACCTCTATGCCACAGCATCCTGAGCTTCTGGAGATCTCCTGGGCAGCCAGACACCGTGGCTCTTGGGGACTAGGGCGGAGAAGCGGACATAGAAGATTTATGGACTTATTGGGTACTGATCTCTCTCTGTCAGGCGGCAAATGCCAGCATTTCTCTAGGGGTGGTGCCACAGCCAGGGTTTGAAGCAGCTTTGCCAGCAGTGAGGTATGAAGATGCCTGGCTGAGAGCAGCAGTCCTGCCCCAGCTGCGGGAGGCTGGGCGAACCAGCAATGAATCTGTTCCCAAGTGGAATCCAGGCTCTGCAGTGTTTACAGTTTTTGCACTGCACGGAGTGTGATTTTAAAGAGGCTCAGCGCTTGCTTCAAATTATTAAAGTAAACATTGTAGCATTAGTTTTTAGCCAAAACCAACAAGAAGTGTAATTAACTTGAGTAACTCCGTGCTGAGCAGCAACATACATCATTTACTTATTTCCCTGAGTTTAGCTGACCCTCCATGGAAGCAGAAAGCACATTGGAAGTGCAGCTCAGTCTCTTGAAATTCAAAGTGTGTCCTTTAAATGAGCCAGTAATTGCTTTGAAGGATTCCACAGGTGAATGAAAACACAGTTGTAATGGTGTGGTTTATTTACATATGCTTCATCCTATGTTATGGAGATTAATTTGTTTTCTTCTATATCCCCTTTACTGGGGGGATATAGAGGAAAACAAATTAATCACAAACTGAACACAGACTGTGGAATGTACTTCATAAAATAAGAATAGTTACAAACACACATGCATTTTCAGCTTTGAGTTAAAGTGGAATAAAATTACTGTCTTTCACAATATTAAAGAAAAAAAAAAAAAAGAAAGAGCTGCTTTTTAATTTACATCATTTCTAGCTTTAGAATGACAAAATGAACCAGGGCGTACCATGCTACGATTTCACCCGCTGACACAAAGGAAAAGGATAGAACAGACATAATACATCTGCTTTACGACTTTTAATTGCCTTTGTGACCCAGTTCATACCAAATCCTCTCAAGGCAAAGTCTCTTTCTTTGTATGCATCGTGGGGCTAAATCTCTATCTGAAATATGTTGCTTAAAAAAACATGGCCATGTTAAAAAGTAACAATATTTCTTGCTCACATAAATCTCTGGTGCTTGCAGGTGACCTGAGAAAGTGAGAAGTGGAGAGTTCAGTTGTCTGGTGAATGAGTGTGTTCAACTTTCCAAATAAAAGCTACTCTTAAAGCACCAGATTCTTTCAGCAATTAATCACTATGCTGTTGTTTATTAGGAAGACACGCCTGGAATTTTTTAGTAACTCAGGTAACCTTTCATGCTTTGATGGATACAAAAGATAATTGTGTCTGCAGTGATTTAATGAGGCTCTCTGATGTAATATAGCAGGCTCTGACTACCGAGTTGGTATCTCTGCCCTGGGAATAGGGAAGGGATTTTGGAGGAGGGCATGTGCACAGAAACACAGCGTTATAAAAACAATCTATTGCTAATCAGTTACCAGAAATATTTTCTGTGTCATGCAGCAAGCCAGAGCAGGCTGCTGGGGCAGCAGCTCTGAACTTCACCAGCAGACTGGAAATCCTGTGGCAATGCTGAGTAACTGCAACACAGAGGTTTGGTTGGATCCAGAAATGAACAACGTGGTCAGTGCAACGTCCTGCGGACACAAAATGCTTGGGCTTTCCTGAGCTCTGAGCCTTGGTGCTCTTTGAAGGGATGGCAGCATGGATCCTCAAAAACTTTGCTGCAGTCAGGAGGTGAATCACTGCATGTACTACATCAGATGATGGTGATGATAGTTATTTTTGTAAAAATTTACAGGCTTCTGAAATGGAAAGAATATTGTCTTCAATTGCAACCACCCTCTCTCTGAGCCAGGCAGGGTTGGCTTCCCAACAACAGGGCCATCCCTGCTGCTGCTCAGGCTATCAGAACATCACCTGCAATTTAGCAGAACCTTACAGCCTCCTTGAAGCAGCCTCTCTAAGCTTCCTTCTTAGCTCCCAGTTTTGCAAAGTCTGCTTTCAGGCAGCTGAATGAGTGATAACATCTGTTTTTCACTCAACCGCTCAAGTTCCATCTGACTTTCAAAAGGCAATGTAAAATTTAAAATGGCAATGTAAAATTTCTCCTTCAAGGGGCCTATTCCTTCAGTTGTATCTAGCAATTTTATTTCTAAACAATGTCTTTCCTCCAGGGTTTTGTTTTTTATTTTTGTTTTTTGTTTTGTGTCTGTGTGCTCTTCCTAGAACAGCCAACCCTTGTAATTCCAGGATGTAATTCTTTCTTGTGCTGTGTGGCAGTGAGTATTTAGTAAGGCTCCAACTGTATGGTTTGTAAGAAAACATTCCCATTCACAAAATTGCTGAATAAGTCTGCAGTCCCCCCACAGCTCAGAGTGATGGATTTGCTGCAGTGCATTCCTGAATTAGAAGCAGAGAGGCTGGAATGAAGGTGGTGAGCTCTCGCAAATGTACCTGAACGATTCCTGTCTGCAATAATGTGAAAAGGGGGGAAAGTCTCCTCTTCAAACGTAAAGATCCAAAAGAACTTGGCAAGCTGTCTGTAGAGAAAGATCAAGTTCTCATTTCCAACCTGAGCCCTTCTGGATGTGGAACAAGAAGCTGTTGGCATAAGAATCCACAGTGGTTTTGGACATGCAGAACCTATTAGGGGTAGCTAGAAGCCTTGAATGCTCCCGTTTTTAAGCAGCCAAGTGGAGACACACCAGAGATATATTGTTTTCTAAAAGAAAGTTATCTTTCCATAAAAGAAACTACTCATCTGTCCTCTGAAAAATCCCAACCTTCATTTCATGTTGTGGAACCAAAATCATGACCAGCATCAGGAGCTTTGGCAGCATCAACGTCAGTACAGTTCATACTGTTTTTATGTGCTCTGAATTGCCTTTCACAGTGCTTTCACCAGTAGTTTCTTCACATAATTCAGTGTTTCCAAATATTTAGTACCCATATTCAGGAGCAAAAGCCTTAACAGCCTGCAAAATCCTCAAATTCACAATGATGGTAATTCCAAGAAATGTGAGACACATCAAATCATTGACGTTTTAGGGAAAGGAAGGAGTGTTGGACCCATTTGGATGAAGGAATTCTGCAGACTCCTCAGCTTCTCTGCCTTTGCCATACATCTGTACCCACTTGCAAAGGCATTATCTGCCAGTGTTTTCTCAACTTTGTCATTTTAGGGCATTCCTAAAGCCAAAAATACTAGTTTCAGATCTTGGTAGGTTAAGAATGAGTCTAAATATTTTGTAGAGGATAAATGTCTGAAAACACAATTTGGTTTGAGAGCAAAATTGACAAAATATGTGCCCCGAAGGAAAAAAACCCCAACTAAACAACAGCAAAAGGATAAAACTTTGAATACAGTACGAAATGAAATACACCCACCTAAACTTATGTCAGAAGAACAACTGCTGCCCACTGTACTTTCTGGGAAATTTGGGAAAGTTTGAATGATTTTTGCACAATTTGCAGGAATTCCTGATGTGGTTTTACCATACTCCAACTCTGACAGTTAATGTAATTATATATATTAAACAAATAATCATTGCTACATTTCCCTTTTCTTGTCTCATTTAGATATTAGCTGTAGATTTTCAGTGCTCAGGTAAGATTTTTCTTTTGATTTCAAACAAACATGGATTTATCCCACAAGGTGCTGGACACCATCCATTTCCATTCGCCCTTTCCCAAGTTTTGTGGGAATAAAGCCTTGGCAGGGTTGAGGGTGATCTCAGGATCTATTGTTGGTGTCTCTCACAGAGCAGCAACACACACTGAAGGTGTAAAGGTATTTTCCAGTCATTACTTTGTAGTTACAATCTGTTCAAACTTTTTGCCCTACGCCAGGATTTTATTTGCTGATATTAAGGGAGCATCCCCCATGCTGTGGATTAGGAAGATGACATTAATCCCCAGGCTCCTGTCAGCTATGCATTGTAATTTCTGCTTTACACGGGGAAGTTAACCTAATTCAACAGTTTGAGCAAATGAAACTCCACTTTCCACTGAACTGTGCAAGTGTTACAGCCGTTGGGAATTTGGCACCAGTGGCTGAGCTGTTTGTGCACAGGTCGCCTTCCAGGTCTTCTCCAGCATACCCTTATGTGACAAAATGCTTTATATGTCAATGCAAGAAATTTAGTTGTTTACTGTAAAACAAATGATAATGAGCAGCTCTTTAAACTAATGTTTTATTTCCAGTGAGTCAAAGTTTTGGCATTAGTTTCATGGAAAAAGCATTAATCTTCACCATTGAAACAGAGAGCTGGTTGACTAAATATGACCTGACAAAATTAATTTTGAAAACCGTTAACAGATCTTTCTCATCAAATTTTAAAAGGTTCTTATTTGCTATTGACTTTTAAGGACTAATAATTTTTTTTCTATTATCATGAGTTCTATTTTTAGTAATTTTTTCTATTATTAGTAGTAATAATAGGACTAGTAATTCTTTTTTTCCTATTATTATTTCTATTATTTTATTCTATTATTCTATTACTATTTTTTTTCTCTTCAATTCCACTTGCCATGTCATTTGGCTACCAGAACCAAGAAGGAAGAAATGTTGAAGGATCTGCTGAGATGTTTGTGTGTGTGTAAGGAAGTGTCAGTTCAATAGAAACAAACATTTGTTACTTCCATTTAACCTTTGGTTAACTAATAATGCTGTGAGCTGTAGTTCACAGGAGCAAAAAATGTTTGTTCCCAGCTGTGCAATACAGACAAGCCTTGAGGGCTGTGGGGAAGTTCTTTGAATTATTTTTTCTCCTCTGTCCTGCTGGGAAATGTACAGAAATTGATAGAAGACCCCGCTATCATTCATGTGGCAGCAGACTGGGAATGACTGCTAGAATGTCCAGGACATGTTTTATGTTTAGTGCTGACAAACTGAGCAAGACAAATATGATTTATGGCACAATAGCTCAGATGGGGAATGAATGGAGATGTCTTGGTGAAAATATCAGCCTAAGTAGGCTGTGAGAAGGAAGTGGTTTTAAGGAAGGATCTAAAGGAGATTTGGCATGTGGCAGATGGGAAGTTATTCAAACTATAAGAGGCAGCATGGAAAAAGCAGCGAAGCTGGGAGTGGGAGAAAAATATGAGAGGAACAGTAGGACAGAAGGGCATTGGAAAAGACTGCAGCTCCTTTCCACATACAACTAACCAAAACACATCTTCATGGCCTGGAAAGGTGACTAATGAACTTCTGGTGCATCCCCTTAGACAACAATTAGCAACATTTTCAAATATCATCAAATCTTTCAAACCTGGATACACCTCCTTAATTAACCATGAATTTACTGAAATCTGAATTAAAAAAAAATCTCAGGAATCAGTATTTTTATTGCTGTAGCCCTTTTATGCAAGAGCCTGTCCTTGTTTGGAAGAGTTTATTGTCTGCTTGGACAAAGGGAAATATTACCAACAGATTTCTCATACAGAAGAAGGAAGAGACCTGCCAGAATCAGGTGATTTGCCCAAGGATGTGAAGGAATCTGAAATGATGATGAAACTGAGACTCAGCATGCAAACCTGCAATGCTTCCATCAGTTTACAACTGCAGCTCCAGCTTCCTAACAGCTAAAAATCATTCACACCCACTCCTGGTTTGATAACAGCCTCCATATGCTCACACTCCACGCATTAGCAGTGTCCTGCATCCCTTTGGAAGTTTAAATGTATTCTTGCAGATAGGTCTACAGGAAACTTATGTAATTTTACTGATTTCTTAGTAGACTTTTGTTCTGTTTTAACTTTCTTTGCCTTGGCTTAAAAGCCACGTGCAGTTTGGCCTTTACCTTCCTAAGTAACTTTTCCCTGCCTTGTCTTGCAGGTGTCACAGGCCTTGGCAATCCGTTTGTTTTCTGCTTCTCCAGTAAATTTGAATTTTGCAGGGTGTGCCATGCTTAGCAGGCAGTGAGGAATCCTTTGTCTGAGCTGAGCCCTGCTGCCCAGCTCCTCTCCCTTCCCAAGCTTTCCTTGTCCCATGTATTAACTGATGTATTCACTAGGCCAAGATGTAGATGGGTAATGGAAAAAAGGAAGAAAAGTTAACATCACTGGCATGTGAGAGGTTGTAGAGTGGCCATCCTCTCTGTGGTTATTGCCTCTTCTTGAGAGGGAGCTGAGGCCAGAATGTCTGAGCTAAGGAACATAAAGGAATGAGTAAGTGTGATGTCCATGTACATAAAATCAGATGGATGTGTAAAGAACATAAAAAATGAATATAAAAAATTCTACCAGAGCTCCAGAATAAAGGCTGCCAGAGGTACAAATATGCCAGGACTGGCACCCACAGCAGCACACCTTGTGTACAGCAAGCACTGGGGCTCAGTTTACCCTATTACTTAAATAACTCGGTGAGGAATCTTCTGGCTTGAGGATATTGCAGCCATAAAAGCTTTCTCTGCACTATTCTGAGAATGAACTTCATTCCATATCTTATCTTCTGCTTGAAAATGAACATCCTTTCTATTCTTATCATGTTTCTGCTTTTTTTTTTTCTGAATTGTTGAGTGTCAGCCATATTCTGCTTGGCAGTTATGCAAAGTCGTTCATGCTCAGCTCTGTTGTGCTGAGCTACCTTTGAAATTCAGCCTTCTCTTTATGACTACAATCCAAAGGCCCTTTTAATAACCTGCCCAGGGCTAATAATACTTCCAGGAAAACCAGTCTTGCTCTGATACACCCACCCCTTTCTCATTAGATGGCACAAACCCTTCAGTGTGATACAATAGGGTCCATGGAGAAGAAAACTCCAGGTAACCACGTACCACAGATCTGCTTTGTGCTAAAGTCTTGGATGAGGTGACAGCATGGTGTTCACCTCCATGCCATCTAATCTGGGTAAAACAAGGCTCTTTTTCCTTCATGGGCGCATTAGGGATGCCAGATTTGGATTCATGGAGTGGTCAGTGTTGTATCATGGACGGTTTGGAACACGCTCATTTTATTTCTCCATCCTATTAATGAGATTCGTCTTTAGAACAAATTATCCTTGAAAATACTGGGGCAGTCCTTCAGATTGCAGCCTTTTCCCGAGGTAAGGAGGTCAAATGCAAGGCCTGAAGAGACTGCCCCTTTCCTCAAAACACACACACACACACAGGTCAGGACCTTTTCCCTACCCCCAGCCATTTCTCAGCCCTCTCTGGCAGCAGGGTCTGCGCTCCCCTCCCGCCCCAGCACCGGGCCATACCCATGGGAGGCCACGGTATTTCTGAGCAAAACCTGGGGTCTTCCTCACAAAAAATGCCATGGAACAAGCAGTGGGTTGTGGAGTCTTAACTTCTTTTTGTTAGGGTCGGGATTAAATGCGTGAGATGGTATTTCTTGTTGCGACTCAGATGTTTGTTAGTTCTTATCTGTGTTACAGTCTCACAAACTGTGAGCTCTACAGCACTTCACTCTAACAAGGTAAAAATGGAGCCCCATCTCTCTGTCTACAAGGCCTTTTAAGGATAAACTGTCCAATTAAGAAATGACACCTAAATTGTTGTTACTTTTAACCCAGTAACCAACCATGCAACATGGACGTTTTTATCCAATTACACAAAACCACCCAAACCCATGGAGAAGAAGGTGAAGGAGAAGGACCAGCCTCCACCCTAAAACCTCCATCTTGCCTTATATATATCACTGTATTCTAAACCCTTAAACTCTGAGTTTTCTCGCCTGTGATATTACAGACTTTTAGTCAAACTCCACACCCACAATCCCAGTTCTGTCATTCCATTTTGGAAGCTTCTCCAGGTGAAATGCAGTGTTCTCTTGGGGGGTGTCAGTGCCTGCCAGCACAGAAAGTCTGAAGTTCTCAGCACCCAGGGCTCCAGCAGTGGGTGACACTGGCTGGCCTGGGCAGTGTCCTGGGTGGGGACGCAGCTGCCAGCCCCTGTCCTGGCTGAGGCATCGCTGCCACGGGAGCCCCTGGGTGTTCAGGGATCTCCCTGTCCTCGGGGAGAGGTGTGTGTTTGCCTTGGGCAGTGTGCACACAGCAGAATCCTCAGGAGAGAAAATGAATTCCAAGGGAAATGGCTTTTTTCTCAAAAAAAAAAAAAAAAAAAAAGCTGGATGGATTTCCTTGCTTACTGGTAAAAGCACAGTTCTTGGCAAGCTGGACCCTGTCAAGGCTTTACTTGGAACTTCCAACAGATCCTTTGGTTAAAAACCCTTAAATCTTTCCTTTGCTTAACAACAGCATGCAGTAAGTAAAAAAACAAAGAGGAGAATGCGAATTTAAATAATTAAACTTCTTCTTCCAGATGAAAATCTTCACGTAACCTACAGAAGTAAGAATATAGCTTATGTTCACTTTATTCTGAGGGAAGCCTGTAACTAATTGGCCTATCTGTAATGTTTTTGGAGGGATTCCACTATAAATAGACTCTTTATAATTAAACTAACTGGCTGATTTATAGACCTGCAGTTCAGATACTGCTGCACTTAGGGGATTTTGTTGCATTTCTTTTAATAATGATCATGGTCTTTTCAGCTGGCAAAATTTAACTTCGGCAAATCTTTGGAGATAAAAATTGCTTGCAGGTGTTGCAGAGTAGCAGTTTCAAGGTTTAGCTGGGGTGATAATCCTTTCAATTTATGAAAAAGCTTATGGAAAACTGATTGAAAAGGCGTGGCCTTTAAAAAAAAACTATTTAATGTTAGTCTACTTTTAGTATTTTAATGGCTTTCAAAATGCTAGTGGACAGAATGTGGTCTGTGGTGCTGTGAGCAATGTGAAGCCAGTGCAGCTCTCACTGCTTCTGTGGAGGGAGTCACACTGGCTTCTGTGGAATTTGGGTGGGGTTTTGTGCTTGAGAATTTATTTTATAAAGTTATCTGAGAAGTGGAATAAGTACTTGTACGAATAATCGCTGGGTGGAGGATTTTTCTCTCTGGTAATTTACAGTTTTCTTTCTCAGAGTTGTTATGGAGACTTAAATATTGAAATAGGATAAGGAATTTATGAAATATATGTGTTATATAAAAATAGTTATTGATTGAAGCTCTGGATTAGAAGTGAACTCTGCCTGCTTCTCTGCTTCTTATCTTTTTTTCTTATCTATTTGCTTGCTTGGTTTTTGATTTCTGGGGTTTTTTAATCTTTAGGCACTTTAGGTGTAAAAGAGTACTTCTTTGACAATTGCATTTCAAACTCTTTTTTGAAACACTGTTTAGCTGCAGTGGCAAAGATTGCTAATCACAGGACAGGAGGTGGTTGTATTTAAGTTGGTGTTTTGCAAATGTGAAACTAAAGGTTTTCCTTAAGGACTTAAAGAGGGAATAGCCGTGGGTATTGGAGAAGGTGGTTTCCAGAGAGCAGACACGGGAAGTGCTCCAGCTGTGCTCATCTGGAAGAACATCACAGCAAACTGGGGCAACGAGCTGGGCTGGAGGGTCTCCCAGGTTTCTGCAGAAGGAAGGATCACTTTTGTCAGCAGAACAACTGCGTCCACCAGGCTTGCAGATCCCTCTGGGTGGATTTCAGCGTGCACTGCAGCCTACTGGATTCCTCAGAATGGAAACCTGTAAAAACCAGCTGACCTTCAGTATTCCCTTGGAGCTTTGAAACAAATCAAAGTGCAGGAGCACACAGAGACTGCTGTGATACCCTCTGATGGAATTCACTTGATTTGCAGCGCAGCTGCGTTCCCAAAAATGAAATAACTGTACCCAAGTCCTCTCATCCCCACGAACATTTGCACATTGCAATGAGGGGGATAACAGCAGCCAGCCTGCAGCTGTCACTGCTCATGTGGCTTTTGCAGGGAGCTGCACACCCTGGGGGACAGGGCTGGGCTGGGCAGGGTCACAGCGCCCTGGCTGAAGGGGGATCTCATTTTTGGGGAGGGCTCAGGGGGCTCTGAGCAGCAGCTGTCCCGCAGCAGGCTGAGGTTCTGTGACCCTCTCTGCGATCTTTGAGTTTTTACTTATTTAGATTGAGTTTTTATTTTATTTATTTATTTATTTAGACGGAGTTTCTGACTCGCTCGGAGCCTTGGCAAGGAGGGTCACACGCTGCCCGACTGCTCCCTCTTGTGCTGGCTGCCAGAGGCTCTGTCACACCGCCCTGCCCCGGGGCTGCTGTTCTCCGCCTGCTCTGGGGTCTCTGAATCGTTAATTCACGCCGTATCCATTAGCTCTAATAATAATTAATCAATGATTAATTAATTAGTTCTATATTAATTAAATAGTTCTATTAATTATCAATTATTATTAAATATACATTAGTTATATTAATTATATTAACAAATATATGTCCCTTATCAATATATTATTAATATTAACGAATATACATTAGGTGTATAATTCTTAGTTATGATAATTATACATTATTGTATTAATAGCTTAATGTAATTATAATTTTACATTATATCATTATTAGATATAGTATATAATGATAATTAAATATAACCAATAATTATAATAATTAATAATTATATATCAATAATTATTATTAATCTAGCAATAGAATTATTAATGAATAATTATTAATTATATACCATTATTAGTAGCATTTATTATTTATTATTATTTATTAATTATATAATTATTAATTCAATGTTAATGCCATTATAATTATTAATTATAATGGCAACCTGGCTGAGTTTGTTCTCAGCCTGGCTGCCATTAATAATTTTACACGGAGTCAATGCATTTCAGATTCTCTGGAGCAAAACGTTGCCTTGCTGCAGAAAATCTCAGGATTTTCTGAGACACGGGGCAGTTTGATATACACATCAATATGAATAGAATTATTTAAATGAACAGCATATTGGAAAAACCCCATATTTTTAAAAGCAGGGTAAGGAGTGCATACCTGCCTTAGTGTCTGGTTCCTCAGTTAAAGGCCCTTGTGTATTCCCAGATGCCAGGAATAGTCTGGATGCAGCTTGAAAAGATGACAGTGAGATTATTCAGGTAAAAGTGGCTACCAGGAAACTCCTCCTCATGTTTAAGGGCTGTGTGCATGGGGTAACTAATGGTTGTAGTGCATTTATTCTACTGTTTTAAGCAGTAGATGATTCCTTTCTCTTTTATGATATTTTATCGTAATATCTTTTAGGAGATTGGAAATATCTTAATACTGCATCAGATATTAGTTTTAATTTTTATTTTACTACAGGTTATTGAGGGACACGAGATTTTTGGAGCATATTTGACATACTTGGTAGAAAGTTGATTTGAGCTGGGGCCCCCTTATATTTGAGCTGATAAATGTTTGCTAGACTTAAGAAACATTTGTGAATATAAGAGACCATATCTGTGTTGTCTTTTTAGACGTTACTGGGGTTTTTTATTTTTATAGAGGAATGATTTCCTGGTTATTGTGTCATGCCTTTGCATTTTATTGCTGATAGGACATGTATATTATGCCAAGATCCATACACTTAGTCCTTAAGTACTTTCATGAAAATTAATAGGTTTTTATTTAAAACCTGTTTGTATTCATTTATTTAAAGCAGCAGCACTTTAATTTGTGTAAGCAGCTTTTAAATACCAATGGTTTTCAGCAGCGATTTCTGATTAAAAGTCACGAAATGTATTGCCAGCTGCTGTCTGCCCCTCCTGCCCAGACAATGTCAGTTTTTTGGAGTGACCCTTATTCTTGAAACCAGGTGTGGTTACAGTGCCTTCCAGAAAATAGAGATGAGGGGAGATACAAATGCAAAGAGATTTAAAAACAGTGGTGATATCATAAAAAGGAACATGTTTTTGGAAGTGGAGGAGAAGTTTTGAAAGTTACACAGCATATCACACACTTCTCAATCATTAAAATCAAGGCAAAAATAATCGACTTAATTGATATTCTCTCCATGTTCTTTAGTTAAGACTCATAGTTATAAAATTGAGTTTTATAACTCAATTTTAGGACTCATATTTTGCTCCTGTGGGCTGGAGGCAGGGCAGTGCTGAATGTTCCATGGCAGTAACAGCAGCAGTTAGAGCCATGAGGGAGTCATGCAGGACAGGAGGCAGTGCGCACAGGTGCAGGGATCCTTTGTACAGAACCTTTTCACCAGCTGAAGCACACACTCATTAATACAGCATGCTCTGAAATCTGATGGTGTGTGGCTAACATTTGGATTCCTCACAGCTCCAGAAGTTTGGCAAGTGACAAACTGCGTTTTTAAATGCTTTCCACAAATTCGTGCAGTGGATTTCTTTCTTAAGAGGTAAAAGGTACACTGCATCCATTTGGTGTCTTTAGTGCTGTAAAAATAATGATGAGCAGAAGTTTTTTTGTGTTACCTTGGTAAAAGATCCTCTGGAAGTCAAACACTATTAACTTTAACGAAGTAGCTTTGATGGCAGGGAAGAGACAGCTGATACTACACTTCCTGAACAATAAACCACAGTGACAGATAAAAACAAACGTGCACGATAACATATAGCATTTCAGAGAATGGAGCCAGAAACTAATGCAGACTGAAGTGATCTTTGCTTTCTTTTGAAGCCTGTTACTGCTTTTGAAACTGTTCTTTCTGAAAAGAGTTAAAATTAAGTTCTGATTCTGTGACTAATTTTTATCAGGCTGTTGAAGTAAGCAAAAGCAAATAGATGTGCCTCATGTTGTCTTGGGCTTCAATTTTTGAGATTTGCTTCATTGTGCTTGAAATTATACACCATGAGTGATAACTTAATAGGAAGAAGCAGTCTGTTCTTTCATGTGTTTATTCCTTCCTCTATTTCCTGTCCTCTTTCCCTGAACTTGCTCACTTTTTGCCCTCAACTCTGCATGTAATAGAGCTGCTGCTCATTATTTTTACCTGAGCTGGAGAACCATTTCATTTTCCAGTTGTGTTTTTATACTGAGGACAAACAGACAAACTTGCTAATGTAAATAATAATGAGGAGAAAATGCTAGTTTTTGTTTCAGGTGATCAGAACCTGTGCATGTGCTCTCCTAGGAGAGGTGGCAGATTCCTTCCTTGTCCTGCTGTCTGCAGCCCAGTGGTTAGGGTGTTTTTGTGGAAGGCCTTTTGAATTCTTTCTCACTGAGGAGTTTTTATTATTGAGTTTCTTGTGTTTTGGACAACCTGGTTACTGTTGGATGAAGTGTGCTGTTTTCACTGGGCTTACTTTCAAGGAAAAGTGAACCACTCATCTCTATCCAACAAGATAACTCAGGCATCTGAAGCCTAGGGCAGGGTTTTGAGATGTGAGGAAGAGCCTAATCTAGGAAGAAGGTGAAGTTTCAGACCTGCAACAAAGCATTTAGATCCTGATGGCTGCCCTGTTCAAGTCCTGTTGTAGATTGGACCACGCTCTCTGATGTCTCATTGGCAGTAATGCCATGACAGGAATCTCTTTCCAGCCCATTTCCTGCTTTTAAACATTTTAA